>NC_084526.1:33810307-34072807 GCF_024500275.1 Phycodurus eques | reverse complement strand
ATTAATGCTGAGCTATTTTTAGAACAAGCCTGTGGGGTAGTCGTCGTTGGGGGCGACCTGGTGACCCCTGCGTTATGGTCATCTATTCTTACCTTGGCATGGCAGCTCCGCGAAAGCTCAGTTCCACATTCACATTTATTTTCTAGTTTAACATGTTTGCAACACCGTTACACATTATAGTCAACCAAATATCCAGCTTGTTCCGAACTGATGTGCTATTTTCTCAAACTTTCTCTTGCACCAAGAAAAGCAATGATGAGCATGCTGCTTCACTTCGCATGGATACACTTACTCGTAGAACAATGACAAACCACTGGAAATTTGCAGTTCAATAGTTACCGATTATGTGATGCTTGGGTGTGTGTATGTGTAAAGAAAAATGGCTATTTGCAACTTTACAACAAGCTATAATATATTCCAACAGACAGTGTAACTTTAATTTATCCTTGCATGTTGTTCACTGATAAGGGTATTTGTATCCTGTCCTACTTGCTCACCAATCCATTTGTTTTCCTTTTGCTTTTTTATTTTTTTATTTCTTTCCTCTCTCATGTCCTTTCCCACTTGCTTGTTCTCCTCCCACCATGCAAGGAGTAAGCGTTCATTTTCACTTTTGTGGGGGAGCTGGGTGTGAGGCTGTGATTTCTGACTGTGTGTGAGAGAGTGGGACTGTGTGGTTAAGCATGCAATATGGGCCATTTCTTTGCCATGCATCACCTCACTGTGTGGGCTCAGGACTCAAATGGCCCGTGTTGTCTATTATGTTTCCTCAGTGGATTGTTTCTACAATTAGTATTTTGCTATAGTCCTGCACAGCTCATAAGGCCACTTCCAATCCAAAATTGGATAAATACAAGGCTTCTCTCGGTTTCATTTTCCATTTTGTAGGCCAGACAGCTCCATGTGTAGTCGTATACTTTTAAAGTCAGTTTTCTTTAAGTGCTTTCTGTGGTATAAATGGCCATGTGTTACAAGCCCAATTAAATATACAGTATTACACAGTATTATACAGGTACTGTGCTAAAAGCTCCAGTGAAGGCATCTTACCCTTTGACTCAACCTATATCATACCAACCCAAAATGCTATTGTTCTCTTGACAGTCAACAGCTTTTTCAGTGAAGAAAAAATGATGTACCTCATTCTAGCTCCCTCCTCGTTCCATTACAGGAGGCAGGTAAAGCTTCTATTTTTTTCACCGAACAGCTCTCTCATTTCATCTTTTTTTTATAGCATCATGAGACAAGATGGAGAGCAAAACTGATGAGCCTTTTCCATCTCTCTTTTCTCATCTCGACAGCCTTTTTCATTTTTATCATACACCTCTCACTTTTTTCTCCCATCCATTCAGCCGTGATAGTCAAACGCCTTTTTGCTATGGCTTTGTTTTCCCACTCCTGCTGGCACCATCCACTCCTCACTCCACACCATCTAATAAAAAAATGAGATTGTCGGTGCAGTCATTCCTTCAAAAGACTGAGAAGAACAGATTCAAAATGTATTTCTCTCTTTGCATTTAGCTAAGAGCTTACAGAGGGATATTATAGGAGGCCTGTGTATAGCCAAGGAATCTCCCAGGAGTAATTGGACTCACTTTGATACTGCTCCAACCTCACCTCATATGTTGACCATCCTTTAGATCTGTAGCTTTCATCAACCTTCGTCTGGACATGCAAGCACACCCAAATCATCGGCGAGATTGTTTTTAATGTTCATATTGTTACGGGCTGTATACAACAGCCTTTCCATTGATCTTTCATCACACTGATGAGTGGGTTCAATGTTTAAACTCCTTTTCAGAAAGTGTTTTTAAAGTTTAAAATAAATATAAATCAGAATGTGGTGTTCCAGCAGAAGGCACCAGTACTGAAAGGGATTTAGTGATGCAGGTTCCATTGACCTTGTAAGACACAGCTTGGAGGCATCCAAGTTGAAAATATTCCAGTTAAGTTGGAAAAGCAAGATGAATGAATGCCTTCAGGAAATGGTTAACCTCAGTCTTTATTTCTGACCTGCAAAATTCACACAACTAATTATTTTTCTGGTCACCATTATGGTCAACACGATCTTTGCCAAAGAGTACCTGGACAAACCACAGTCCATCTGGAAAATGTGGACAGATGAAAAAATAGTAGTTTTTTTAGGCAATCCGCAGCAGTGATTTGTTGTGGGCCTCTTCAGCCTTGGATGTATCATAGGAATCATGAAAGTGAAGCCTTACCAAAGGATTTTAGAGTGAATTGTGCTAGATGTAACGATATGAATGAGGCCTGACCCCAAAACAGACAGAACGTTAAATGAGTAACTCAGTCTTCATTCCAGTAAAGTACAAATATAAACGTTACTGACAAGTAGGTATAGTGTTGGTCCTCAAAGTCCAAAATAAGAAATTGGTATTCATATAGCGCTACTGATGAGTAAAGATAATTGTATTTACAAAAAAAAAAAGACAAACAAAGCGCTACTGATGAGTAGAGAAAATAGCAATCAATAAAGTACAAACTAAAAGTGACAAAAAGAGGAAAAAGGAATAACAGGAAAATGCTAGAATTTACAGGGAAAAACAAGGAGCACAATGAAAAAAAATGTTTAACGAGGTGTCCAAAAATGGAGCGAGATGGTTGCAGCACAGCAAACGGCAAACACAGAGGCATGATCTGCCATCCTCCCGGCACTGACTCATAGTTTAAGCCTGATTATCAATAGCTCAACTCCTCCTTGTGTGCCCTCGGAGAAACAAAAAAAAAAAAAACCCAGGGAAGTGCCAACTGACAGGAAAACAAAAAACTCTGAGTGTACACCCACTGTACCTACTATAAAAGAACAAGGTTTGGGTACATAATCATGGGTTCTTCAGAACACAAAAAATGGTTGTGAAGGAAAAAGTTGAATGTTTAAAACGGACAATAAATAAATCATGCAAGCATTCAGAACTTTATCCAACCATCCATTCTCTGTACCGCTTATCCTCACTAAGGTCGCGGTTGTGCTGGCGTCTATCCAATCTGACTTCGGATGAGAGGCTTGGTGAGAGTACACGCTGAGCTCGTCCTCAGCCAATCACAGAACACAACCATTTGCACTGCCATGCACACCTACGGGCAGTTTAGGAGTCTTCAATTAAACTTTCGTGAATGTTTTTCGAGTGTGGGAGGAAACCAGAGAAAACGCACGCAGGCACGGGGAGAACACGCAAACTCCACACAGCAGAGGCTGGATTTGAATCCGCGACCTCAGAACTGTCAGGTGGATGTGCTAACCAGTCACCCACCGTGCCAGAAACTGTGAATACTGTGCTCCCTTAACGCAAGACAACCTTAACAAAAACCAATAATGGAAGAGAAAGAAGGTCTCCTGTATTAATTTTTGGCTGTGTAGCTTTTGGCTGCATTAAAGGGACACATTTTATTCAAGAGGAGACTGAGGGCAGCAAGACCACAGCAGCCAAGTGGAGACAGTGGAGTCTAACACTCATTTATACCTGCGTCCTCTTAAATATTCCAATGTTCCAGTGATGACAAATGTCACCCTTATGATATTTGTATACCTGGAACTTACCTCGTTATACCTGGTAGAATATGCTTTTGCCGAAGGAGGTGCATCAAAGGTGCATTGAGTAGAGCCGTTACAAACCAATTATCCACTGTGCAGTGGAAAAGGGGCTTAACCAGGGAGACATAACCCCTCCAGCGTGCCTCACCTGGTTGGACATGCCTGTAACACTTCACCAGGGAGGTGATGTGGAATAAGAGCTCTTCACTGATGGGCTCCCAGATGACTGAACTTATCTACGGTTGAGCTCAGACATGCTCAGACATCACTCATTTCTGCCACACTAACGATCCGCATTTCTGTGACCGCAGATAAGAGTATTCACGATCAAGTGGTAAATTGGGAGCCTTTTGGCTTAACCTTCTCGTCTCCACGACAGCAACCCCAGCGCTTATTCATCTGTCAGACTCACGCTTGGCCACTAAGTGATACTAGAGAACCTAGTATTGAACGAGGCAGCTCTACGGCCACGGCCCACCACAATGACCCATCGGCAGAAGGCTTCCGCTGAGAAGAATACAGAAAGTAGTAAAATATGATAAAACGATCAGTAAAATAAGTGTGAAAGAATGATGTAAATACCTGATATAAATACCTTCCTAAAAGGATCAATTCAAAACTCGATAACAAACCTCAAAATATAAAAGCTAAAATGATCAAAACCTAAATAACTGACCGAAAAATAGAAAGCTGAAAATAATGTAACATATATCACAGATCTAAGAAAATAAAAGCAAGGAAGTAAAAAATAGAAGCAATAGAATAAATAAATAAAAGTAAATAAATCAATATTTCGTTAAACGCTGAATTAAAAAGGTGGGTCTTGAGCCTTAGAAACAAGAACATTCTCTGCAGCCCTATAGTTCCCCAGGACGTGGTTCCACAAACTGAAACGCTGCCTCGCCGCCTTCAACCAAGCAAACTCTTCTGTCACATAAAACCTCCCTCCATGTGTTCCAAACTGCTTGGATCCATTTGTTCACCTCCTTTCCACACTGACTATTTATCTAGACTGTTGACCCCAAGTATTTAAAGACCTCCACCCTCAGTATCTCTTCTCCCTTCATCCCTCTCATTAATGCATGTCTTATTTTGGCTAATCTTCATTCCTCTCCTTTCCAGCGCATGCCTCCATCTTTTTAAATGTACCTCCACCTGCTCCATGCTTTCACTGCAGATCACGTCATCTGCGAACACCATGGTCCCAGGGGATTTTGGTCTACCCTCATCTGTCAGCCTATCCATCACCATTGCAATTTGCAAACGTCAAGTAGCTCAAAACCGATCCCTGATGCAGTCCCACCTCCACCCTAAACTCATCAGTCACATCCACAGCACACCCCAACACTGTCCTAAAGCTCTCATACTGTACTATTCTAATTTTAGATACTTACTTAGTTTCTAGTGTTAGCACATGGTTGCAATGCCCTTTGATAATATATCATTGCACAGTATTTTGTGGTTGCACCTCAACAGCAACACAATAACACAGGTAAGGTTGGATAAAAACACACGTTTATTGGCACATACATTTTTAACTCAGATACTCAATTGAAAAAAAATCATATAACAATATATTAAAAAAAAATTTGGTTGATGATTATGACGACGAGGATGATGATGATGGTGCCGCCTTCCTCCTCCAGCTACAAACGTATTGTGTAGAGAAAATGCTCTCATATAATCATTTTATACTGTGAAAAACACACAAGTAGATGTGCAATGATGATTACCGTTTTAATCTTGTACATTCAACCGGAGTACAATTGCGCACCCCCAAGGGCGCACGCAGTTCTTGAATCCCTGATGTAGACTAAATACATCATAACTGACAGACATAAGAATGTCTGATAAATACTGTGACAGAAGGCGCTATAGGAACACACGCTTTGATTTCATTGACTCTGTTAAGCGAATCTGAATTACACTTTGCAAATGAGTTTAAATCATTCACTGCCATTGACGGCTGTTGAATTCAAATATCCATGTGAACATGGCGGACTGGCAGTGTTTATGGGAAACATAAACCGCGGTTGGCAGGCTCAGCAAAGCAAATAATTGGTCCAAATAAGCAATTAACACAGAAAAGGAATGCAGGGTAAAGGAGACCTTAGTTTATAAACTTATTTCCTTCATCTTTTATCAATTGGAGATTGTTCATAATATAATAATTTTAATTGAGCTATTATGAACATATGTTGAGCAAGATTATATTGAGACTGGATAATGAATTATAAAACAACTTCAATTAGGTCATTGTGTTATCTTGCTGTGTCTCACCATTGTCAGTGTGATTCAAAAATCATATTAGGAGCATTTATAGTTAGTGAGGTACAAGGTGTATGTCAAATTGACAGATGTTCCTTCTAATTCAGCAATGACATGAAAACAGGGGTGTGATATGGAAGATGTCAATTTAACATGGTAATGTATAGTTACTTGCAAAAGAATCATAGTATAAAAAAACTAATTGAGGAAATGTTTAATATATCTCAATAGAGGTTTAGTATCATGACCATTTGAGAGGAATCTGACAGGAACCAAATTTTTTTTATTGAGTTTTTATTTTCATAGCCACATTTTTAGGCAAAACACAGAAACAACGACTAGCATTAGGCACACAAAAACTGGGAGGACAGTTTTCCCACTGATGAAAATCATTGTAGGTGTCACAAATTGGATGGAGACTGGACCAAAGAGCAGGCGGAGGCTGAGAGGTTGTGATGAACAGTTTATTGAAAAGGAAAAGGTAATTGGTCCTTGAGATGCACTGGCAGTCCTTGAGATGCGCTGGCAGGTTGTTGAGGCAGAGAATACGTAGCAGGCAGTGACGAGGACGGGTAGCTGGACACGGAGGATACACTGAGGACAAGGAAGAACACGAAGGTCAGAACGATGGCAACGAGTTGAGTTACTTGGAGACTGGGGAGCCGTTGTACTCCTTGGAAGCTTCAATACTCTGGCATGGTTTTCTGGGATCAGGCAGGCTTAAATGCAGGTGGTAACGAGGACTGATTGGTGACAGGTGCACGGCTGAGGAAGGTGCTGGAAAGAGAGAGGGGAGGGGAGGAGAGAGGGGTGAGAGGGCGCAAATCGCCACCCAGGCTCCAACTGCAAGATGGCTCATGAGTTTAGGCTTCAAATATTTAATTCAAATACTTCAAATTGAATGTATTTTAATGCCATCCATCCATCCATTTTCTGAGCCGCTTATCCTCACAAGGGTCGCGGGAGTGCTGGAGCCTATCCCAGCTATCTTCGGGCAGGAGGCGGGGTACACAGGGTATGTATTTTAATACATTTAACAAAGTGTAATTGTTGTTTGCTTAGTACAATGAACCTAATCTTACAAATACAGAACTACAGCTGAAATGAATAAATCTACTAAAGCAAACATGAAGCCATGTATTGAGTTGCATCAATATTTGATCTTCATTTAAAAAAAAAAAATTGTTTTATGTAACAAGCTTCTGGTAGGTGTATCCAAGCCACACTAATATCTGTGCTGGATGATTTCACACTGCATAAAAGCCCATTGAAATCGCTGTCATCTCCTTGTCACGTTACCTTGGCATTTCACCTCAAGCAACCATGACCCCTCCCCGAAACAAATGACCCTGGCATCCAATGCAAACACCACCTCGACTGACTTTTCCATGCCTACAATAACCTCTACCCCTCTTTCCTCTTCTTTGGGTATTCACCTCTGTCTGTGTTCTTTTTGCACTTTGTTTCTGAAAAGAAAAGTGTGCAACAGACCACCACAGCTAATATTGTCGACACCATGGTTTTATTAACATTGCTGTTGATTATTGAAATATTTCTTGTTGGTTCATCAGCTCTTCATTAGCTAATATTTTAGATGTACGACTACAATTATCCCGCGACCCAATTGAGGATAAGCGATACAGAAAATGGATGGATGGATGGACTACAATTATTAATGGCTCATTTACATATAATTTCATAAACTTGAAAAAAGTTTTTTTTTTCTGATTTAGCACATATTTTTATGCTTGCTTTTCTTGGTTTTACATGAATAAATGTCTCCCATGCTGAAACAGCAACACTTAAAGTCAAATCTTGGCATTCGTAGTAAAGGCAATACCAAAAAAATGCTTTAAAAAATCATGCCGGTTGCACAATTTACATAAGTTACCCTTCGAACTCTGCAGATAAAAGTGCATAAATGATCCTAACTACTCATTAAACCCATTACACTCTTGTTTTTATACAATTGTAACAACGGTAAAGACATGCAATAGTTCCAACACTTTCACAAAGGCATACATATTTATTCATATCTCCAAAATAACAATTTATTTTGCTGTGTGCTATAGTGTGAAAGCAAAATGGCTGCCTCGTCCACTTCTGCTCGTAGAGCCCTCTGTTGCATTGCAACAATATGATAGTAGTAGTAGTAGTAGCAGTAGTCGTAGTTGTGATTTTATTCCGAACATGCAAATGATAAACAACGTATATATGGACAGATAAAACAGAATAATAGCACAAAATGGACAATCACAACTATTGTAGAAAGAAAAGAAAACCGCACAATAATTTCACTTACATGTCCAAAATGAGGCTCCATTCTCCAGTGGCATTCGCAGTAAAGACAGCTTGAATGACAAAGACAGACCATTTGTGAAAGAACCAAAAAAGGAACTTTGAAGACACTAAGATGCATTTGTGTTAGTTTTCATGGAAAAGGCACATTAAGCAATAGGAGAACAATCCGATATATCCAGTAATGTAATTACCCATCCATCCAT
Organism: Phycodurus eques; assembly: GCF_024500275.1. Classification (NCBI taxonomy): domain Eukaryota; kingdom Metazoa; phylum Chordata; class Actinopteri; order Syngnathiformes; family Syngnathidae; genus Phycodurus; species Phycodurus eques. Next base: position 34,064,485 of record NC_084526.1, on the reverse strand, counting down.
CCATCCATCCACCATTTACTGAGCCGCTTCTCCTCACGAGGGTCGCGGGCGTGCTGGAGCCTATCCCAGCTGTCATCGGGCAGGAGGCGGGGTACACCCTGAACTGGTTGCAGCCAATAGTAATGTAATTACCATCTTCAGAAAACATTTTGACATTACAAAATATAAAAAAATATATCAAATCCATCCATCCATCCATTATCCGTACCGCTTATCGTCACTAGGGTCGCAGGCGTGCTGGGGCCTATCCCAGCTATCTTTGGGCGAGTTACTGAACTGGTCGCCAGCCAATCGCAGCACATTGCCACATGTTTGTGCTAATTTAGGTACCTGACGTAGTGGGGGAAAGAAATTCCATTTGCTTAGTACCTAGTTTTACACACAGATGCAACATATTCTCTCTCCCTGTTTCTCGACCTGTCTCACACACCGTTACCTCGGTGAGGGGAAGAGACAACACAGGGCCGGTGGCGAGGAGTGGGAGCACCATGGGTAATGTCAGTAGACACACGTCAAAAGTACAGCCTTTGTCCTGAAAAAGTCGTGCACACGGTGACAGCAGTCCACCTAACCCCGCTCATGCTGTACCTCCCCCGACTCCGTCCAGACACAAAAGCTTCCTGTGTTCTTCCCGAGGGAGGCGGAGCTCAAGAGCGAGCCAGCAGAGCGGGTCATCAGCACCACTCCACTGGGATGAATGCTTTTCCTCTTGTAGTTTCACCACTGCACAGCTATTGTCCTCAGAACGAGTGTAGAAGGACTTTGTGTGTCTGTGTAAAAAGGTACAGCATAAGGGTGTTTCTGACTGAAGTCACTAAAGTGAGCGATGTTTTTAGCAACAAAAAAATATTAAGCAAGCAATGGCAGAATATCTGACATAGTAATAATAGCTAAGTAACTTGCAATTGCGCCGGAAAACCACTGTTGCGAACAAAGGTGCCCAGTGTTTTACATAGTGGGTGAGGAGCGACTCGTGCCAGAAGGTCAAATACGTCAGTGTGTGCTATTTGAGCCATGCGGAAAAAATCAAAATCCAAAAATGAAATGGTGAAAAACTGTTTAATGCTATTTATTCAAAATGTAGTACTACATCGTTCTCTGTCTCAGTTTTCAGCGATTATATTCAAACATCTATCCATCCATCCATTTTCTGTACCGCTTATCTTCACTAGGGTCGCGGGCGTGCTGGAGCCTATAGCAGCTATCTTTGGGCGAGGTAGAAACATTTTGAGTCTTCAATGAACCTACCACGCATGTTTCTGGGATGTAGGAGGAAACCGGAGTACCCAGAGAAAACCCACGCAGGTACGGGGAGAACATGAAAACTCCACACAGGTGAGGCCGGGATTTGAACCCCGGTCCTCAGAACTGTGAGGCAGATGTGCTAACCAGTCGTCCACGTTTCCGCCTATATTCAAACATGTACAATGTATTTAGAAACAAATATCTAAATTCACAGTGGAAACCCATGATATATATATATATATATATATATATATATATATATATATGTGATATATTGTACATGATATCGATCTATCACATTCTAATAATCTTTACATTTAAAACATTACATATGGCTGTATTAAAAATGGGTATGAAGACTTTTGGACCAGCCATTTTTGTTCGTCAAAATGTAAAAAAAATATACAGTGGAACCTCGATAAAACGGACCCCGATATAATGGATATCGGATAAAATGGACCGTCGGGACTGGACAATGTGTCCAAAAATAGTTTCCATTTGTCACTTAAAATGCCATTGACAAAGCTTGTTTGTTCCGGAATTGGCCGCTGTTGTGTAATGGTGCTGTGCCACAATGCAGGCAGAGAATGGGACTGACATATTTCCGGGTCACAGATGTACAATAATACTAGATCCGTGGCTACATGGCAGGCATGCTGAATGTGGGCCATAGACGTGGGGTCCATGTGACAATATCTATTGTCCATTGTACACAGAGCAGAGAGAGACCAGCATGCCTGCGAGGTTAACTCCGAGGAGTACAAAACACAAGTCTTTGGAATCTGAAACGTACTATTTTTGGGACAGTAGCAGTTATTTTTTTTGTCAAGCCGTTCGTCTTCGGCAACAGATTTGGAGCTAGGAAGGAATTCCTCGTGGCTCATGAAAGTGACTCGCCGATGCCGATGATGAGTACTGACGTCAAGTACATGTCCCCATGTAATAGAACACCGGCGCTGTAAATTTGAATAAAATGTGAAACTTTCAAATATTTTCAAGCTTTTTTTATATTTATATACAATAACTTTGTACTGTACTGGACGTTTTTGGCCAGGAAAAAAACCCCAGACAAAACAATAATTTTGTACTGTACAGTAGTACGGGTGCAAATAGCCTAAATTAAAAAAAGTGCTTCAATGTAACGGACAATCGGCTATATCGGATGAAACCCTCTCCCCTTTTAGTCTGTTCTATCAAGGTTCCACTTTTTCTGACTGCAATATGAATAGAATATGCCCCATAGAGATGTTTCCATGCGAGACTATTTGTGTCGCTTAAAGGAAATGAAAAAAGCCTCTTCGATTGGACAAGATTGAAGTCGGCTGTGGTGACGCCAGCGCAGATGTTCCATTTTAAATGCGCTTTGCGGTACGCCAGTCCATGAAATGACCAAAACCAGGTGTAGCCCACCTCTTCGCATAGTTACGCCAAGCGCAGCACTGGATTTGCGCTAGTCACAAAAATAAAACCCTTAGTCTTTTGCCACTTTCGTGTATTAGCGGTAATTCAATCTAAGATACCCGTTTAAGACTCACTTTAACTCAAAATGTGTCCTGCATATTCAACATAAAATATCTGCCTCTGGACTTCACACAACAATCAGATGCTGAATCTTTGTTGCCTTAAAACCAATCTAAATCCAGCCAAAAGAATTTAAGTGATATTCCACAGACATTAGGTATTCAGTTCAGGCTCGCTATTTGTGCTCCAGTTGAGGTCAGGGATCAACTCGGTCTAACAGTTAAGTGGTAAAATCAGCTCCTTATTTTTGAGTTTGGAACTAATTCCTGGCTCTTTTCAGAATCCAAAGCCTGCGACTAAGTCTGGCTTTATCTGGGGGGAGTAGCCCAGGGTGAAAGCTGTTGACCAGGAATAAGTGGACAGCTGGAGAAAGATTTAGGTTTAATTCTGACTCAGATCCGATTCTATTCTATTCATTCAGTTTTGGCAGATTGAACAGACCATATGTAGGACTGTACTGAGATAATATGTTGTCTTAAAGGGCTATTACGTGAGTGCTTGTAATGTTTAAAGCATATTCCATATGCATATATATTATAGGCCACATTTTGTGCTTAGAAGTATAATTTTGTAACTTATCCCAACCTTTCTAAATTAACAGACAGTGCTGAGAGGGTTCTACAATAACACTACAACATCATTTCAGAGAGTTGACTCAAAACATGAACACAAATCAAGTGATAAAAAAAACAATAGAAACTCTGTGACTAAGAAGATAATAAAAAGAGGAAGTTATACGTTTTCCAATAAAGTGCTTAACTTCAGAAGAATAAACAGTTTGAGTTGACCCTTTTCTGTTTGGTATCTTGACACAACAGTGAAGTTTCAGACAATTTTACATATTTTAACAATTCTTAACAACTGAAACATTTTAGATTCTAAAAAGATTAGATCATGACAGCCCTAACGGGAAGAGAAGGAGATTGACGTTGGCTATCACGCGAGTAAATGTTCTTGTTTCGGCTTGATTACGGCCCACAGTAATCGTTTTGAGTTCATTAAAGAGTTTGTTAATAGCTCACTGCTTGTTCTGATTTCTTTTGCAAAGAATCGAAACGTGCTAAATCTATGAAAAAGGTTTCTATTAGGGGTGTCCTGATCCAATCTTTGAGATCAGATATCGGTCCAATGTCAGCAAATAAAAGATCATTGGATTAAATCGGACTAGATCTAAAATCTCCGATTTTACCACTCTTATACAAGCACTCCATTCCATACAGCGCTCCAGCACTTCTATCCGCAGCACCCGGAAGGCATGCAGATCCCACGTGATCACAACAACAGCTTGCTAAGGAGTAACATAGTAGCAAGGAGTAGGAGTGAATGTTGCTTGCTTAAAGTCATTTATTGACACTCTAGTTGAAGTTCACTGTAAAACTAAACTCACATTGAAAAAATAATTACACCTATAGAATGTTCAAATAGATCAGACTTTTTTTCTTTCTTCGGTTTTGTTCACAAAAATCGCTAGCTCAAAGCTAACACACAATGAATGAAAAACATCATTGACGAGCTAACAAAAAATACCATTGAACTCACAGCACTCTTTCAAAATAATGAATATTGGTACACACGCTGTATAAACACAAACAGGCAATATAACAATACTATCATGGATATATTCTTCACATTATGTGAAAAATTAGTTATAATAACAATATTCGATCGTGAATTCTACTTTCTTTGTTACTGCAAGTGTGTATCTCATTGCGTGCACCACGCGGGCGTGCTGGAGCCTCACCCAGCTATCTTCGGACGAGAGGCGGGGTACACCCTGAACTGGTCTCCAACCAATCGCAGGGTTACAAATATTTATAAATCATAATAATTCTATTCTTATCTTTTAACCTTGCCCCCGTTCTCAAGTGACGTGTGCAGTGATGTACTAATTCATTGCCAGTTCAGATGGAATCCTGTATGGCAGTGTAATTACATTTTTAACTCCAGAAACATATTAATTTGCCTGCAAGACCTATGTGACAAGTGGACTGTATCACCAAATCACTTATATTGGTGTGTGGCGATTCCGTGTTACAATATCTTCGCTATTAGCATGGCTTTCCTGTCTTCCCCCTCGTGATAACAATACTTGTACAGTGTAGCGTATTCGGTACCATGGAGGCGATGATTAGTGACTTATAATATGTTGACACCGGACACAAAGATAACTTTTGCGTCCGAGGGTCGGTAGCAAGGGGTCATAATGAAATAGCGTTCACCAAGCAGTCACTGGGATTACCCAGAAAGCAGGGAACTTGGCTGGAACAATCCATTTCCATTTTCAACTCTGCTTATCCTGGTTTGGGTCACGGGACGCTGGAGCCTATCCCAGCTGGCTTTGGGCGAAAGGCGGACTACACCCTGAACTGGTCGCCAGTCAGTCACAGGGCACATTCGCACTCACAATCACACCGTCACAGAGTGGGAACTGAACCCACGCTGCCTGCACCAAAGTCAGGCGAGTGTACCACTACACCTTCAGTGACTTGGCTGGAACGAGTCAGCGTTCAAGTGATTTCCATAACAAAATAAGGACACCTAACATCTGACATCTGCACCAATCAGCGATTGCCTTTCTGTTTACCTATTCCTACCACACAGTTATCATTTCTGTTAAGAATGCACACACTTTATGAGAAATAAACAGTTCAATCTTTGTTTTGAGAGCTGCTGAGCACTCAGAAAAAAGGTTTTAGTTACTGTAAACTTGCATCGCATATTTAGCGATGGAAATTGAGGAATGTATCGTAAAATACCTTGTTTTACATCGGGTTTTGTGATGCGATATCAGATATTTCAGGCCCTGCGGCTGGCCTGGGTACGCCTCAGGATCCCCCCAGAAGAGCTAGACTAAATGGCTAGGGAGAGTGAAGTCTGAGCTTCCCTGCTTAAGATGCTGCCCCCGCAACCAGACCCCGGATAAGCAAAAGAAAATGGATGGATGGATTGCTAAATTTTCAAATCCCCCACAAAAAAAGATAACAGTACAAACACCAAAGACTAACGAAAGAGGCCTTGAAAAGCACATTACAGTGTTAAAATCCTCAAGTCGCCTTTAAGATCACCTTCAATTGGTGACCCCAATCTTACCAAAGAAAGAGCTTCATATTTAGGAGTGTAAATGCACTTCGGTAACCTTCCATCGCTTGCTTGCAGCCTCTCCTCAGTCAGATTAAAGGCGGCGGCGAGCATTGAAAGAGGCCTAGGTAATTGCCCTCATTTGTGGCCTCGGCAAAAGCCAATGTTCCTGCTGCTCTTAAGTAATCTGTCACTCAAGGATTCTTCAAGGCTGTCTCTTTTTTCCCCCTTTACTACTAAACTGAGGCTATTATGAGACTCAGTGCGGCATCCTTGCTACATTTGACTTTTAGCTGGCTTTAACTTGACATGCCACACATTACTTCACTCTGGTGGGATGCCAATGTTGGAAAGGTGTTTGGATTTGTGTGCTATATTGCATGACATTGACACATGTTCACCACAGGTATTTATTGGGGTACTATAACCCCAATTCCAATGAAGTTGGGACGTTGTGTTAAACATAAATAAAAAAAGAATACAATGATTTGCAAATCATGTTTGACCTATATTTAATTTAATACACTACAAAGACAAGATATTTAATGTTCAAACTGATCAACTTTATTGTTTTTCGCAAATAATCATTAACTTAGAATTTTATGGCTGCAACACGTTCCCAAAAAGCTGGGACAGGGTCATGTTTACCACTGTGTTACATCACCTTTTCTTTTAACAACATTCAATAAACATTTGGGAACTGAGGACACTCATTTTTGAAGCTTTGTAGGTGGAATTATTTCCCATTCTTGCTTGATGTACAGCATCAGCTGTTCAACAGTCCAGGGTTTTATGCTTCATAATGCGCCACACATTTTCAATGGGAGACAGGTCTGCACTGCAGGCAGGCCAGTCTAGTACCCACACTCTTTTACTACGAAGCCACACTGTTGTAATACTTGCAGAATGTGGTTTGGCATTGTCTTGCTGAAAATAAGCAGGGGCGTCCATGAAAAAGCCGTTGCTTGGATGGCAGCATATGTTTCTCCAAAACCTGTATGTACCTTTCAGCATTAATGGTGCCTTCACAGATGTGTAAGTTACCCATCTCATTGGCACTAACACAGTCCCATACCATCACAGATGCTGGCTTTTGAACTTTGCGTTCATAACAGTCCGGATGGTTCTTTTCCTCTTTGGCCCGGAGGACATGACGTCCACAATTTCCACAAACAATTTGACTCGTCGGACCACAGAACACTTTTCCACTTTGCATCAGTCCATTTTAGATGAGCTCGGGCCCAGAGAAGCCAGCGGCGTTTCTGGGTGTTGTTGATAAATGGCTTTTGCTTTGTATAGGAGAGTTTCAAGTTGCACTTACGGATGTAGCGCCGAACTGTATTTACTGACAGTGGTTTTATGAAGTGTTCCTGAGCCTACATTAATGCAAGTGCAGTGCCGAAGGATCGAAGGTCACAGGCATTCAATGTTGGTTTTCAGCCTTCCCGCTTACATGCAGTGATTTCTCCAGATTCTCTGAACCTTTTCGTGATATTATGGACAATAGATGATGAAATCCCTAAATTCCTTGCAATTGTACGTTGAGGAACACTGTCCTTGATCTATTCAACTATTTTCTCATGCACTTGTTCACAAAGAGGTGAGCCTCGCCCATCTTTGCTTGTGAATGACTGAGCAATTCAGGGAAGCTCCTTTTATACCCAATCATGGCACACACCTGTTCCCAATTAGCCTGTTCACCTGTGAGATGTTCCAAACAGGTGTTTGATGAGCATTCCTCAGCTTTCTCAGTCTTTTTTGCCACCTGTCCCAGCTTTTTTGGAATGTGTTGCAGCCATAAAATTTTAAGTTAATGATTATTTGCGAAAAACAATAAGGTTTATCAGTTTGAACATTAAATATCTTGTCTTTGTAGTGTATTCAATTAAATATAGGTTGAACATGATTTGCAAATCATTGTATTCTGTTTTTATTTATGTTTAACACAACATCTACAACCCCAATCCCAACTTCATTGGAATTGGGGTTGTAGATGCCACCTAGTTACAAGAAGTAACAAGTTTGAAAGGTTTGCTGCTGATTCCGCCATAGCTTTCTTCAATGGCATATACAAGCATACACAAAAGCTGCAAATGTGCTTAGCTAGTTGAATTTGGGTCTCACATGTTATACTTTGACCAACCAATCAGAGGACAATAAAATGCTGATGTTATAATGGTGGTCCCAGCTGGTGCTGTTAGAATGAATTTTAAATCTGATTGGTGAATGAAACAGTCCCATTGCTAATATAGTTTCAGTTACATTGGCCAGCACTACTGCTTCTCAAGTCCCTGGGCAGATTAGATGGACATGGTACCAGAGGCTGAAATCTGATTGGACAAAAGAAATCTAGCATCCACATGAATGTATTGGAAGCAGCCAAGAGAAACACTATGATGGGGAACAGACTGTTAGGAATAAATTTGTATATTGGACAAGATTGAAGTCGCCGTCGGTGCTTTCTCTTGTCCCGATTACCGTCGCAGGTCGAGCTGGAGCAATCCAAACTGACTTTGGGCAAGAAGCAGGGTAAACTGTGGACAATCAATTCAACCAGAGTTCATATAGTGAAGACACAGAAGCCACACTACATGGAGAAACCCCAAAGAAGCACAGGGAGAACGTGTAAACTCCACACAGGAAGGCCGACGGTAAGATTCCAAACACAAACTTCAGAACTCTGAGGTATACTGTACATGCTCACTGCAACTGCACTATAGAGTATATTGTGTGTGTGTGTGTGTGTGTGTGTGTGTGTGTGTGTGCGTGCGTGTGTGTGTGCACATTTATGTATGTATGTATGTTGTGTCTCGAATTGTCGCTTTCTTTGTCGGGTGTCACCCTTCTGGTTAGTCGCTGTCCCCGGCCTCCGTCTGCTCTCTTTCTGCGCCGCGGGCTGCTTCTCCTCAGAAGATGGTGGCCAAGTGATGGACTTGAATTTGAATTTAGCTCTCAAAGTTTTAAGAAGTGAACTTAGACGAAGACTTGAAATACAAAAAAGAGACAAAGAGCTGGATCTGATCACTGAATGTTTATCTGAGGCAATTCGACAGGACGACAAAAATACTGAACAATCACAATGAAACGCGTTTAAATACACTCCATCTGGGACTCGCCCAGCTTATTCTAAAACCCACCTCTTGGTTTTGATTGGCTCAAACCAAGATTTCCCTAAAATGGCATAGTTTCTAATCGTGTCAAAGCAGATGTCATGTTACCCCAAGTTGTTGTTTTATAATTGTGTCTCAGCATCCTTATTGATATTTTTTAATATAATCAAGTCATGCAATATAACCATATACATTGTTAGTTTTTCATGGTATTTGGTGTCTTTTAGAGCGGGGACATTGCCCTGTATAATCGAGCTAGAAACCAGCTTACTAAAGAAATTAACACTGCAAAGAGGATCTATGCAGCAAAGTTGGAAAAACAGTTTAGCGCGAACGACTCGAAATCAGTCTGGCGTGCATTCCAATCGCTGACTAATTACAAGCGACGATCCCCCCAAGCTGAGAACAATAGCACACTAGCCAACGACTTGAATACCTTCTATTGCAGATTTGATCTCAAAGTCTGCGCGGACCAGCTCGCTCCAGTCTTCACTCAGATCTTTAACAGATCTTTGGAAATGTGCGAAGTTCCATCCTGCTTCAAACGCTCCACCATCATTCCAGTCCCCAAGAAACCTGCAATCTCTAGTCTGAATGACTACAGGCCTGTCGCTTTGACATCTGTGGTCATGAAGTCCTTTGAACGTCTCGTGCTGGACCACCTCAAGAGTGTCACAGGTCCCCTGCTGGACCCCCTGCAGTTTGCCTACCAAGTGAACAGGTCTGCGGATGATGCAGTCAACATGGGACTGCACTTCATCCTAGAACACCTCGACAGTGCAGGGACCTACGCGAGGATCCTGTTCGTGGACTTCAGCTCAGCGTTCAACACCATCATCCCTGAACTCCTTTCAACCAAGCTTCTCCAGCTCAGCGTCTCACCTGCTATCTGCCAGTGGATATACAGCTTTCTGACGGGCAGGACACAGCAGGTCAGGCTGGGGGAGGCCACCTCATCCACACGCAGCATCAGCACTGGGGCGCCCCAAGGTTGTGTCCTCTCTCCGCTGCTCTTCTCTCTCTACACGAACGACTGCACCTCAGCGAACCCGACTGTCAAGCTCCTGAAGTTTGCAGATGACACCACTGTCATCGGCCTCATCAAGGACGGTGACGAGTCTGCATATCGACAGGAAGCGGAGCGGCTGGAGCTGTGGTGCGGGCGACACAACCTGGAGCTGAACACGCTTAAGACGGTAGAGATGATCGTGGACTTCAGGAGGCATCCTTCGCCACAGCTGCCCCTCACGTTGTCCAGCTGCCTTGTGACAACCGTCGAGACCTTCAAGTTCCTGGGAATTACAATCTCTCAGGACCTGAAGTGGGCGAACAACATCAACTCCGTCCTCAAAAAGGCCCAGCAGAGGATGTACTTCCTGCGGCTTCTGAGAAAGCACGGCCTGCCACCGGAGCTGCTGAGACAGTTCTACACAGCGGTCATCGAATCGGTCCTGTGTTCTTCCATCACAGTCTGGTTTGGTGCTGCTACAAAAAAGGACAAACTCCGACTGCAACGGACAATCAAAACTGCTGAAAGGATTGTCGGTACCCCCCTACCCACCATTGAGGACTTGCACGCTGCCAGAACTAAGACAAGGGCGTGCAAAATCCTCTCGGACCGTCTGCACCCCGGTCACCAGCTCTTCCAGCTCCTTCCCTCAGGTAGGCGCTACCGATCAACGCAAACTAGAACTAGTAGACATTCCAACAGCTTCTTCCCTCTTGCGATCAACTTCTTAAACACCTAACCTATAATTCCATGACAACAAGCTGGCAATTTTTTGACTTGAGTTCGTTGTCACATTTCTGTGGGGCCAATTATGTATTACTTGTGCACTCACTGTAGTTGTCTCGCCATGCTGCACTATTTGCATATACTGGCCACTCATGCCAGAGTAGCATCTGCTCCATTTGCACACTGATTGAGGAGTATCTGTAACATTTGCACAACCATCATTGTCCCAGATGATCGCAATACTCGTCACTTTAAACCGCATACACTCCTTGAAGTCTCAGCGCCCTTTGCACAATGGTCATTGCACCGGACTATTGCAATATTAGTCGTTTGAACTGCTCTAAGTGCTAGAGGACTCTGCATCTTTTTGCACAATTGTTTTTTGTCAATGTCTTTATGTCCCCAAAGTGTTCTGTAAATTGACTGTTGTTGTACTAGAGCGGCTCCAACTACCGGAGACAAATTCCTTGTGTGTTTTGGACATACTTGGCAAATAAAGATGATTCTGATTCTGATTCTGATTTAATATAAGATACAACTAGTTAACTTTCTGACGACAAACAATGGACTCGGTTTTCCCTTGCCCGGATGTGGGTCACCGGGGCCCCCCTCTGGAGCTAGGCTTGGTGGAGGCGAGCGCCTGGTGGCCGGGCCTGCACCCAGGGTGCCCGGCCGGGCACAGCCCGAAAGGATAACGTGGGTCCCCCTTGCTATGGCGGCCGAACGGAGCTGTGGCCGTAAAGTGGTCGGTACCTGTCGTGGTGGCATTCCCCGAACCTGTTGGTGGACACCAACGGTGAAGGATGCCGTCAAATTGAAGAAGGAGTCCTATCGGGCCTTTTTGGCCTGTGGGACTCCTGAGGCAGCTGATGGGTACCGGCTGGCCAAGCGGAATGCAGCAAAAACCCGGGTATGGGAGGAGTTCGGTGAGGCCATGGAGAAAGACTTCCGGACGTTTTCGAGGAAATTCTGGTCCACCATCCGGCGTCTCAGGAGGGGGAAGCAGTGCACCACCAACACTGTGTATAGTGGGGATGTGGCACTGCTGACCTCGACTCGGGACGTTGTGAGTTGGTGTAGAGAATACTTCGAAGTTCTCCTCAATTCCACCTACCCATGAAGAATCAGAGTCTGGGTTCTCTGAGGCGGGCTCTCCTGTCTCTGGGGTTGAGGTCACAGAGGTGGTTAAAAAGCTCCTTGTTGGCAAGGACCCGGGGTTGGATGAGATTCGCCCGGAGTCTCTAAAGGCTCTTGATGTTGTGGGGCTGTCCTAGTTGACATGCCTCTGCAACATCGCGTGGATATTGGGGACAGTGCCTCTGGATTGGCAGACTGGGGTGGTGGTCCCCCTTTTTAAGAAGGGGGACCGGAGGGTTTGTGCCAACTACAGGGGATAACACTCCTCAGCCTCCCTGGTAAGGTCTATTCAGGGGTGCTGGAGAGGAGGGTCCGTCAGGAAGTCGAATCTCAGATCCAGGAGAAGCAGTGTAGTTTTTTTCCTGGCCATGGAACAGTGGACCAGCTCTACACCCTCGGCAGGGTCCTCAAGGGTGCATGGGAGTTCGCCCAACCAGTCTACATGTGTTTTGTGGACTTGGACAAGGCGTTCGACCGTGTGGGGGGTGCTTCGGTAGTATAGGGTAACGAACCCCCTGATACCTGTCGAACAGACCGGAGTCAGAGTCGGACTCGTTCCCGGTGAGGGTTGGAGTCCGCCAAGGCTGCCCTTTGTCACCGAATCTGTTCATTACTTTTATGGACAGAATTTCAAGGTGCAGCCGAGGCGTAGAGGGGGTCCGGTTTGGTGGCCTAATTATTGTATCTCTGCGTTTTGCAGATGATGTGTATCTGTTGGCTTCATCAAGTTGTGATCTCCAACTCTCACTGGAGCGGTTCGCAGCCCAGTGTGAAGTGGCTGGGATGAGAATCAGCACCTGCAAATCTGAGACCATGGTCCTCAGTCGGAAAAGGGTGGCGTGCCCTCTCCAGGTCGGGGATGAGATCCTGCCCCAAGTGGAGGAGTTCAAGTATCTTGGGGTCTTGTTCACGAGTGAGGGGAGAATGGAACGGGAGATCGTCAGGCGGATCGGTGCAGCGTCTGCTGTGATGCTGACTATGTATCGGTCCGAAACGCGAAGCTCTCGATTTACCAGTCGATCTACGTTCCTACCCTCACCTATGGTCACGAGCTGTGGGTCGTGACTGAAAGAACAAGATCCCGTATACAAGCGGCGGAAATGAGTTTCCTCCACAGGGTGTCCGGGCTCTCCCTTAGAGATAGGGTGAGAAGCTCGGTCATCCGGGAGGATCTCAGAGTAGAGCCGCTGCTCCTCCACATCGAGTGGAGCCAGATGAGGTGGCTGGGGTATCTGTTTAGGATGCCTCCTGGACGCCTCCCTGATGAGGTGTTCCGGGCACGTCCGACCTGGAGGAGACCCCGGGGACGATCCAGGACACGCTGGAGTGACAACGTCTTTCGGCTGGCCTGGGAACACCTCGGGATCCACCCGGAAGAGTTGGATGAAGTGGCTGGGGAGAGGGAAGTCTGGGCGTCCCTGCTAAAGCTACTGCCCCCGTGACCCGACCTCGGATAAGCGGTGGATGGATGGATAGTTAACTTTCTAATGGTGTCTGCAGCTATAAGGTAGTTATGGCATTTATCTCGCCCTTGGTTCATTGGGCTAGGCCGGCGGGTTTTTAGTAATGCCGGCCATCTTTGGGCGATCCAGCTGGCAATCGTAAACCATTACGTTTGGCACGTCTCCCCAAATTTAACCTATGCAATAGTCTTGCTGGCTACCTTAGGCTACTTTTCAGCTACCCAGTTGTCTCTTGACATTCATCATGTGTCACCCTCTGTTATCTGAGTAAAGTCCCCCAGAGTGGTATTTTCGGCTTCCCAAAAGTAGCCTGCAAGAGGCCAACATATTTCATTATCCAGCTTACTAGATGCTTATTTATGAAGAACACCACCAAAGAACAAATCATAATATTAATTACTTACAATGCTAATACTCCACAATGTATATAAGTATGTATGTGTTTATTTATTTATTTATTGGTTTATTTGATACGAACATTACAAAAACATTGGACAAACCAGATGTATTGCTTTCAGTGTTTTAGTATGACTGTGAATTCTCAACACAGAATACAAGAATGTACTGTTGATAAAATACAGACTGGTTCATTAGTGCATGTTTAAAACCTGTGTCATTGTAAGTTGTTTCAAATAGGAGACTTCAGTCCCTTTGTGTTTGTGCACTGAGGCAAACCAACACATACATACACCCTTAAATGTGTCCCCTCTAACATATACGTACAGTACGTATATACACAAATGTTTCAGTGAGATGTAACAACTCATTACTCTTAGGCCAAAGCCTTCTTCTATTTGCTTTCCTAAACTCTTGTTAACAGGACACCATCTGGTGTCAACCTCTGAAAAGATCTTGTCAAACAGTGTGAACATGTTCATGAAGCTAAAAATAAAAAATGCTCACTGAATATTATTACAGTACTCATCCTCACAGCCTAAATCTGATCATATACCATTTGCATAAGAAAGCTTTTGCCTTTCAGCCTCACAACGTGCCATCCAGAGAGGCGGCTCGGGCTCTGATTTCAAGGGACATTTAGCCCTCTATTCAGCCATCAACAAAAGATGGCCATTCACACGCAAGGAGGGAGGTTGCGCTTGCTGAGTTACTGCCGAGCTCATTTGTTCTTTTCGGTTTACTTAAGCTTCCATCTCTTTTCTCTCTCCAATCTCCAGAGACTTCAAGCATGGATGGCTGACTGATTGGGAGTCTGCCTTCCATCATTCCATCCCAGTGGGAGAGATAAAAAGCAATTCAAATTGTAGTCAGGAGAACGATTTCATTTACATGCACTTTAACAGTGCATCTTTTCATATTTAGCTCCTTTTTCAGGAATGATTTATCTGTGTATGAAAAAAGAGCTATACACTGTTTTGTGTCTTTATTCCCTGATAGGGGGATGCTACACGAAGCTGAGAAGCTTCTAATCTGATTCCTGCCTTCACCAACCATCATCCCCTTGTGTATTCAGAAGAAAACTGCTTAGGACAGGGGTATTGTATCATCCCTGAGGTATTAAAGATGTTGTTAAATTGGACCATTGCAGTAATGAGACATTGTCCTTTCATGAAGGATTGTCGGTACCCCCCTACCAACCCGTGAGGACTTGCACGCTGCCAGAACTAAGACAAGAGCGTGCAAAATCCTCTCGGACCCTCCACATCCCGGCTCTTCCAGCTCCTTCCCTCAGGTAGGCGCTACCGATCAATGCAAACTAGAACTAGCAGACATTCCAACAGCTTCTTCCCTCTTGCAATCAACTTCTTAAACACCTAACCTACAATTCCATTGCAACATGCTGGCAATTGTTTGTCTTGAGTTTTTTGTCACATTTCTGTCGGGCCAATTATATATTACTCGTGCACTCACTGTAGTAGTCTCACCACGCTGCACTATTTGCATATCTGTTGTTGACCAATACTGGCCACTCATGCCAGAGTAGCATCTACTCCATTTGCACACTGACTGAGGAGTATCTGCAACATTTGCACAATCAACATTGTCCCAGACTATCGTACTACTCGCTTGAAGTCTCGGCGCCCTTTGCACAATGGTCATTGCACCGGACTATTGCGAGATTAGTCATTCGAACTGCTCTGAGTGCTAGATGACTACATCTTTTTGCACAATTGTCAAAAAAAATAAAAAAATAATAATAAATGTACCGGCATACCAGATAACTAGCAACCCTTTATTGCTCAGTGACTGTTTTTGTCAATCTCTTTATGTCCCAAAAGTGTTCTCTGTCAATTGATTGTCTGTTGTCGTACTAGAGCGGCTCCAATTACTGGAGACAAATTCCTTGTGTGAACATACTTGGCAAATAAAGATGATTCTGATTCTGGTTCTGATGAACCTATGAGGTTTGTCATGGTTGTGAGTGATGGCTGCATGGGCGTAGTTAGACCCTTTTTAGAGGTAATCAGAGCACCCTTAAAATATTATTTGTAATACTAGTAGATATTATGCTTTGTACTATTATGAACATTGTGCCGTGTACTTCTATTTGGATCACACAATATTTCAATGTATGTATTAAGTAGCCGGTTAGTGTACACACCAGCGATTCCCAAGCAGAGCGAGAGCTCATCAGGGTTAATTACAGGAAATTATCCAACTTTACAAAAATTGTCTGAAAATTATTTTTTTTTGTTAATTACAAATATATCTTTGTTCATCTATCTATACCAGCGACGTATAGCGACAGGCAGAATAATTAAATGGTCTTCCATTTGATGGCAGAAGACAATAAACCCGTGTATGCATCTGTTGGCTTTCATACAACTGAAAAAGTCATTGGTTGTGTCAGCTTTGTGTTGAATTGAACTGACCCAGATTTCACACTGAGTAAGTAGATAGAGATGAGGGCATTTCAGTTGTCATACGTTTTGAGACTTTTTTGTTTGGTGGTGTGCTGTGAGAGTTTTCCAATGTAAAATGGGTGCCTTGGCTCAGTAACAGTTGAGAAACATAGACTTACATAATGCTGATACTACAAGTCCCAGAATGCACTGCAACAGTTGCATCACATAGTTGTCCCCATCAATACCCATTATAAAAACGAGTTCACACCACCTTAAGAGAGTGACTAATATGTGTGTAATGTATGTGTGTGTGTGTGCGCATGTGTGTGTGTTTGCACATGCAAACCAAAACCCATCAACCAAAAAATAGACTTAACACCGATTTTATCGGCATTTTATGCTGATCGGCTGATTGGCTTTAATGCCAGAATTTGCCGCATTGATCGGCTCCGCAAAAGACATTTACTCCGCGTCGCCATCATGCACAGTATATTTTAATCCAAAAGCTGGTTTATTTTTAGCCTTGTCGCATGTCTTTTTACATAGTACTGTAAATATATGATATATAAAGATATCTAAAAAAAAAAAAAAAAACATGTTGGCGGTGTGGGACAAACAACACATCTGAGACAACATGTAATGCAGACTACAAGACAAATTTGGTCTTTCACGATTGCACTATGTCAGACTACTGCAATAAAATATTTTATTCCGATACCACCCCATCCCGTTTTTTACGATCATTGGGCTTTATCTTGTTAACTCAAATGCGACCGGATACACTCGTTACCGTGGCGGCGACAACAAGAGTTGATCGCGCTGACTGTATTATAAGGACAAAATTGGGGAAAACGTTTGTTGGTGGTCACTGCTCCTCAGGAGAGGATGTTCGTTTCAGGGTTGCTTGAGCCATGTTCCCGTACTTTTAATACAAGCAGGCAACAAAACTAGCAAGCTAGTGCTAGCACTAACGGTGTGCGTAAACATGCAGGCGTTCTGTCGAATCATGCTCTAAGGTTTCGGTGAGGGTGAAGTAATTTAATTACAGTAAGTTAGCACCCATTTTTCCCGTCATGTTGTAATCTTGGTTTGACCTGATTGATTAGAATACACGATCTGACTAGAGCAGTGATTTCCAACCTTTATGGAGCCAAGGAACATATTTTACAAATTTCACTCACAACATTCTTGTGACTCTTAGAGTAAATTTTGGCAATATCAAAGTCCACCATCACTCAGAACATTCTACAGTATAATGCACTTGCACAATCTAATGACATCCAATACAATAGTTGTAAGGCACCGTTTCACAAACTCAAAACCTATTCATGATCCTTAAAGAATAAAATAAAATAAATAAATAAAATGGTTTCTCAGTCTCTGTTAGCAAGAATTGTGATCTCGGCTAGTTTGTTCTCATCCAGTCCCCAGTCTTATAAAGCCGCCTTAAGGTTTTCAGTAGTATGGTTATCCGAGACAAAAATCGTCTCTATTTTTGTCTTTTTTGGTCATGTTCGGCTGTTAGCTCAAGCCGGAAAAAATAAATCTTCTCTAAACACTTGGAGTGCATGGCCCAGTCAGCAGTTACATAGTGTATGGACAAGCTGACCACATACTGCACAGTAGTGGCAGATTAAAATGCTACGTCTATGATTTCATGTCATCTTTCACTCTGTTTTTAAGATTGTAGAATTGGCTTTTGTGACATGTTTTTTCACAGGCGATTCATACTGTCTGTCAAAAATTAGGAAAATGCTGTCTTTTCACCTGTATTAAAGGGCAGCATTTATTTTGCGATGTAGTGAACTATACTTTCTGTGAGTAGACACCATCTGGCAGCGTTACATTTGTATTTACTTTGTCGACTTTGTCCACCTATGTTAGTGTTCGCCGTCGGGATGAAGGTTTTGCATTTTGAGGTGCAGCTTTTTTTCCCCCAGCCGGGTCAGAGAGTTAAGTTTTAGGTGGGCATGCAAGTTTGTTGAGTCGCAACCACATTCGATCAAATTCAACACATTCTGTGTTGATAAGCAAGATGGGCACCTTGCTTATTTAGTTTGCTTACATTTGGCTGTGTAATCATCCTCTTTCCTCCAACTTTCTCCTATGTGACCTTGTGTTGTTCCTTACAAGGCTCACCGTATGTGCGTGTATGCTAGCAGCAGGTCTCCCTCCACAGATACAAAGAGACTGGATGACTGGCAAGAAGCTTTGCTCCGTTCATTCCGCTATGGAAGAAACGCGCCCAGGTGTTGAGACCGATATATCGAGGCCACCAAAATGATCAACTTCATTTTCCTTTATCGTGCAATCCAGGCCTACTTTCAACCACAATGTCTAATACGGTGGCTGTGTTAGAGGGAGCATTTAAACATATGCACTTACACGAGCGCAAGTGGATGAAATTCTTACTCGTAAATGTTAAAAAAAAAAGGTCTCATATGCAACCAATTTGGTCGCAGTTTCAATGTCATGATCCGATGATCCCGTCAGCTTGTCTTTTCTCCCAGTTGCTAGTTCATGGATGGACGGAGCTTTCTGCGTGCGCCGGTTCCATATTGCAATCAGCGTGGTTTTTAAGTGCAGGACAAACAGGGGCCAGATGCCGGACTACTACAGGTACCTACTCACCACCAGTTAGATGCCTTGTGCTTGCTTCTCGTCATATTTTAGTGTTAGTATTCCAGTTCTGTCTTCCCCGTTTTTTGGGTCATCTGTAAGTAGCCTTCTGTTTCCTTGTCTCTTGTTTGGTAAACTTGTTTAGTTTAGCTTAAGTTTATTTCTGTCTGTCTTTTGTGTAGTCTACCTTGGTGTAATTAGATCAAGTCTTTCACTTGGTTCTCATTTGTTTTACCTTTTTTTTTTGTAGTACAGGTTTTGCATTCTATTGCGCTCTTTTGTGTTAGTTTATTCAAGTGTTCTTTCTTTTACGGGTGAGTCCTTTAATTATTTACCTTGTTCCGTTTTTGGATGCTTTAGTTCAGTTTGCTGTCCTTGGCGGCGTCTGTCCCCTGTTGCGCTCCATCCATGTATTTTGTTGTCCTTGTTTAATTTTGAGTTTTTTCACATCGACACGTTTGTCGTCATTGATTTATTTTCCTCCTAGTTGTTTATGCTCACTGTCAAGTGCTCATTTGTTTTAATAAGTCTTGTTAATCGCCCCTTTTCTTGGTTGTTGCGTTGGATTCCTAAACTTGCTAGTACGTGCCTTAACACTCAAGCCCCAATTAGAGGTGGGAAAATGTTATATACTGAGCGTTGTATAACATTTAATATTTGTAATATTTAACCGTTATTGATTTCTTCCATTTTGCCTCTCCCTGTGTTGATTTTTTTACTGTAGTTATGTGCAATTTACTGGGTTGTTTCATTTGTTCTGTGACTGTAAACACAGCCATATTGAATATGTGTCACTTGACATCCAATTAGGCGTTTAAAAAATGTCAGGGCATTAACTCAGAATTGGGCACTTGGATCTGCAGTGTGAATGCTGACTAATTACACAGGCGAAAGTATACCTAGAAAGTAGTATTCAAAGTAGTATGCATACAGACAGACACTGGCACACATCTATGACCTTTGGTTTGGATTGGTCAGTATCCCTCGCCCTGTTTATTGGTTTTCAGTGTGTGCGCGTTTCTTTATCCCCCCTGCAGGAAGTATCTGGGATTAAAGGGCTCACAACTATTTTGACCAGAATACTTTTGGATGAATGAGAGAGAGAGAGAGAGAGAGAGAGAGAGAGAGAGAGAGAGAGAGAGAGAGAGAGAGAGAGAGAGAGAGAGAGAGAGAGCACAAGTGCCGAATCCCTGAGTCTGGCTAAAGGCCACTCTTCTATGCAGATTACACCTCAGGCAGTCAGTGGACATCACACTGGTCATGGTAATTAAGTGATGGCCTTTGCGCTTATAGACGTAATGCATTGATTTTTCTCGTCAAATAAAAGCCTGCCCCGAATATCACCTTTTTCGACTGTGCTGCTATCCCTACTATTGCTGCATTCTCACAAATTAAAACTAAAATGAAGGCCTCGTGTCAAGTAGTTGCCTCCTTCAAAAAAAATAGTCCTTTCTGCAGTTCAGTGAATTAACTGCTCAGGGCACAAACTACATTTTTTGACTGTTCTGTACTGTTGTTGTAATTGGTTCAGATTGGATTTTCTGAACTTCCAGTAAGTTGTTTTCACAGCAAGACGTCTGACGCTGATCACAGGAGTGTGCTTGTATGACCTTTTTTTACACACACACACATGCACACACACACAAAAGGAGTCATGCAGTCATACGTCAAGGAAAAACAAATAGTTATTTTCTATAAAAAACCAAGAGCAGTGTGAGCCCACCTGTGTGCTCCTGTGGTCACTGTGCCCCCCTCCAATTGATTTTAATGGAAATGTTCAGCTCTAACAACCATGTTTTTGGACATCTCCCCAGCAGAGGATATTTTCCTCTGAGTGAGTGGCTGCTTCGGGAGTCATGGAAACAGACAGTAAAAATTGAAACGGTTGAGTGACTCTGAGCGGGGTTACTCTAAAAGTCTGCATGCATGTTGAGAGACAGAGCTCATGTCAATGGGATTTCAGCAAAAAAGTGGATTGTTGCAATCTTTTGGTCTAAAAGCAACACCAATCAACAACAGTATTTGCTTTTTTTACAAAATGGCAATCCAACGGCTACCATCTATCATCTGCTATCTATGCAAATAGACAGCCAGCTGCAACCTTTTGAAAAGTTTGCATCCACTGCACTTTGTTGGATTTGGCACTGTGCAGTCCAACAAGTAAGATGTGATAACTGAACAGCCACATGCCCCTTGAACGTGTGCATATTTGTACTTGTCTCTGATAAAGACAAAAGGCACTTGTGTTCCTTACAGTATAGGTATACTCACTGTTATAACCGCCAGCAAGCATAAAAGTACAGGATGCAAATGATATGTGTACATGTCAATATGTCCTGCAGCTATGTACATTAGTTACTGTTTGGGAATTATGCGTCTCGCATGGTGTGCTCCTGAACTTAAAATACGCTTGGGTCAAAGATGATCTTTCTTACCCTTATTTACAGTATGTTCATACCAGCAGGGGCCTCTGTAGTTAACATACGGAGGCTTGACTACTGCAGGTGTGAAAATCATATTCATCATTGTAATATAGTAATCCACACTAGATGTAGCCAACCCAAGTATAGAACTATACGTGTTACCAAATTTGGCATATCATCTTAATACTACACTGACAAAGATGAAAGATCCTTTTTTTTTTTGTCATTCATTGTTTGAGGTTATTCTGCCATATTCACAGTTGTATTCAAATGTTAGCATAGACCAGTCTAAAAGCATTGATTTCGAAACCATAATAGTACATTCTCACCTTAACATTTCCATAGAAAAAGATCACATTCAATTTAACTTTCATTTATCAAACCATAATACCCCTGTCTTGGGTCATAAATCCCACTGAAAAAAAAAAAAAAAAGAAATCACACTTTTCCTTTAATTTCCTTTTTTTTGGCATGCTCTAAAATTCCCTCTACTTGTTTCTCCACTGATATTGTTAAATTGAATATGATAGCTCAGTTTGAGCACAGAGCTCTTTATAAAAAGCAAAAGAATTGAACTGTCAATCAAGTTGTGCACCTTTTTGCAGCAGAGCGCTTTTGTGTTTGGGTTCACATGCAGAAATACTAAGTGCACCCACAAAGCTTGACCTCCGTGGCGCAATGGTTAAGATCATTGCCTCCACCGTGGGGGACCTAGGTTCAAGAACCCGACTGGACAATCCACCAACATCTCCCGGGCTCATGGCTGTGGTGTCCTTGAGCAAGACACCGATACCCTGAAATGCTCCCCGGGCGCTTCAGCTACCCCCTGCTCCAGTGTGTTTCACTAACTTGTGTATGTGTTCACTGTGATGGGTAAAATGCAGAGAACAAATTTCGTGTACATTCATGCATGTTCATGACAATAAAAGGTGATTCTTCTTCTTCTTCAAATGCGTGTGCTCCTGCAATGATCACAGACCAGCAGAAGATGGTGCCTACACGGGTGCATACCTCACTAACGCAGTCTCTTGTATTGTCCTTGTTTTTGTCTTTTTCATTCATCTTTTGAGACATGGAGAAGACGAAGACTGTGCCACAGAGGGAAGCGTGCCAGAGTGCAGGTTAAGCACAGCCAGCAAGGATTTCAAACACCATTTCCGTTGGTTCACCTCACAAATCTACACTCTCTACGCAACAAAAGGGACCCGGCTTCCAACTACACGAAGCGGACCGTGACACTGAGCTATCGGGGAAAACAATAGGTGGTGGAATATGCTTCTACATCACAGATGTCACAGAGCTCAGCACACACTGCTGACATGAGTACCACACTGCAAACACTGGCTGTCCTAGTAAACAAACTTGAAAAAAAAGCACCCAGATTCACCCCTCATTATTCTTGAGTACTTTAACAATGCGAAACTCACCCACGAACTCCCTAAATACAAGCATCACATTGACTGTCCCACAAGGGAAAACAAAATTCTAGACCACTGCTATACCAAGCTGAAGGACTCGTACCTTGCTATTTCCCGTTCAGCTTTGGCCTTGTCTGATCATTGTATAATTCACTTAATACCAACATACAGGCACAAACTTAAATGTGTGAAGCCTGTGTAGGGTAAAGCACTGATGAGGTGGACCAATGAAGCTATGATGGAACTTCAAGACTGTTTGGACTGCACAGATTGGAGTATCTTTGAAACTTCAACTGGCAGCTTGGATGAATATACAGACACCATTACATCCTACAACAGCTTCTGTGAAGATGTATATACCAAGAAAGACATTTTGCATGTTCAATTACAACAACCGGTGGTTCACTGCCAAATTTCTCCAACTTTGCCAGGCTGCCAGGTCACAAGTGCACAGTACACTGTGCACTTGTGATTATTATATTGCAAGATGGCGCCTACCAGTGTGGCCGCCTCGGTAACGCGCTCTCTAGTATTGTCTTTGTTTTTGTGTTTTTCGTCCGTCTTTGGAGACCTTACACGACTCACTTACACAAGGGGAGACCTGCTAACCATCAAGGAGGCTACTCCGGACTTTCTGTCACCAACTTTCGAAAATCCGCTCAGTTTTTTCCCCGAGTTACTCACCGGAGCGGCGTCCGCGGTTTTCGGCGCATGGATGCGGAAGCGGCGCCACAGAGGAAAACGAGCCGGAATTCAGGTGAAACTCCGCAAGAGAGGACACAGATTGGCGTTCCCGTCGATCCACCTCGCGAATGTACGCTCCCTACCCAACAAAATGGACGAGCTTCATCTTCTGTTAAAGACCAGTAAAGACTTCGGACGTTCCGCGGCCATGTGCTTCACGGAGACCTGGCTTTGCGACGCTGTACCCGATGGCGCCGTCACGCTTCCCGGCTTCAACATTCATCGAGCGGACCGCGACATGGAATCATCGGGAAAAACGAAGGGCGGCGGGATATGCCTCCATATAAACGAAAAATGGTGTACGGACGTCACGGTGCTCAGCACACACTGCAGCCCGCATTTGGAGTCGCTGTTTCTGAACTGTAAACCATTTTACGCGCCACGTGAGTTTGCATCGTTTATACTGGCTGGAGTCTATAACACACCGCAAGCTAACACGAGCGCCGCATTGCTAACGCTCGCCGAACAAGTCAACGAAATTGAAAATAAACACCCTGACTCACCCCTCATTATTCTCGGGGACTTTAACAAAGCTAAACTCAACCACGAACTCCCTAAATACAAGCAGCACATCGACTGTCCTACCAGGGAAAATAATACTTTAGACCACTGCTACACTACGGTAAAAAACGCATACCGTGCTATACCTCGTGCAGCCCTGGGCTCGTCTGATCACTGCTTAATTCACTTAATACCGACGTACAAGCAAGAACTTAAATGTGCGAAGCCTACAGTGAAAACAGTCAAAAAGTGGACCAATGAAGCAAAGATGGAACTTCAAAGCTGTTTAGACTGCACAGACTGGAGTGTCTTTGAAAATTCAGCTGGCAGCCTGGATGAATATACGGACACTGTCACATCCTATATCAGTTTCTGTGAAGAGGTTTGTGTACCAACAAAATCATTTCGGACATTCAACAACAACAAGCCGTGGTTCACTGCTAAACTTAAGCAGCTTTGCCAAGCTAAGGAAGATGCATATCAGAGCGGGGACAGGGCCCTGTATAATCGAGCTAGAAACCAGCTTACTAAAGAAATTAACATTGCAAAGAGGATCTATGCAGCAAAGTTGGAAAAACAGTTTAGCGCGAACGACTCGAAATCAGTCTGGCGTGCATTCCAATCGCTGACTAATTACAAGCGACGATCCCCCCAAGCTGAGAACAATAGCACACTAGCCAACGACTTGAATACCTTCTATTGCAGATTTGAAAAGGACAGTTTCACTCCACACACCCACCCGGCCGCACCCGCGACCTCAACCACACCTCTGACTTCTGCGTTAACCATCCATGAACAGGATGTGAGACGCATCTTCAAACAACAGAAGATTAACAAAGCGGCAGGACCGGACCATGTGTCCCCATCCTGCCTCAAAGTCTGCGCGGACCAGCTCGCTCCAGTCTTCACTCAGATCTTTAACAGATCTTTGGAAATGTGCGAAGTTCCATCCTGCTTCAAACGCTCCACCATCATTCCAGTCCCCAAGAAACCTGCAATCTCTAGTCTGAATGACTACAGGCCTGTCGCTTTGACATCTGTGGTCATGAAGTCCTTTGAACGTCTCGTGCTGGACCACCTCAAGAGTGTCACAGGTCCCCTGCTGGACCCCCTGCAGTTTGCCTACCAAGCGAACAGGTCTGCGGATGATGCAGTCAACATGGGACTGCACTTCATCCTAGAACACCTCGACAGTGCAGGGACCTACGCGAGGATCCTGTTCGTGGACTTCAGCTCAGCGTTCAACACCATCATCCCTGAACTCCTTTCAACCAAGCTTCTCCAGCTCAGCGTCTCACCTGCCATCTGCCAGTGGATTTACAGCTTTCTGACGGGCAGGACACAGCAGGTCAGGCTGGGGGAGGCCACCTCATCCACACGCAGCATCAGCACTGGGGCGCCCCAAGGTTGTGTCCTCTCTCCGCTGCTCTTCTCTCTCTACACGAACGACTGCACCTCAGCGAACCCGACTGTCAAGCTCCTGAAGTTTGCAGATGACACCACTGTCATCGGCCTCATCAAGGACGGTGACGAGTCTGCATATCGACAGGAAGCGGAGCGGCTGGAGCTGTGGTGCGGGCGACACAACCTGGAGCTGAACACGCTCAAGACGGTAGAGATGATCGTGGACTTCAGGAGGCATCCTTCGCCACAGCTGCCCCTCACGTTGTCCAGCTGCCTTGTGTCAACCGTCGAGACCTTCAAGTTCCTGGGAATTACAATCTCTCAGGACCTGAAGTGGGCGAACAACATCAACTCCGTCCTCAAAAAGGCCCAGCAGAGGATGTACTTCCTGCGGCTTCTGAGAAAGCACGGCCTGCCACCGGAGCTGCTGAGACAGTTCTACACAGCGGTCATCGAATCGGTCCTGTGTTCTTCCATCACAGTCTGGTTTGGTGCTGCTACAAAAAAGGACAAACTCCGACTGCAACGGACAATCAAAACTGCTGAAAGGATTGTCGGTACCCCCCTACCCACCATTGAGGACTTGCACGCTGCCAGAACTAAGACAAGGGCGTGCAAAATCCTCTCGGACCGTCTGCACCCCGGTCACCAGCTCTTCCGGCTCCTTCCCTCAGGTAGGCGCTACCGATCAACGCAAACTAGAACTAGTAGACATTCCAACAGCTTCTTCCCTCTTGCGATCAACTTCTTAAACACCTAACCTATAATTCCATTACAACAAGCTGGCAATTTTTTGACTTGAGTTCGTTGTCACATTTCTGTGGGGCCAATTATGTATTACTTGTGCACTCACTGTAGTTGTCTCGCCATGCTGCACTATTTGCATATACTGGCCACTCATGCCAGAGTAGCATCTGCTCCATTTGCACACTGATTGAGGAATATCTGTAACATTTGCACAACCGACATTGTCCCAGATGATCGCACTACTCGTCACTTTAAACCGCATACACTCCTTGAAGTCTCAGCGCCCTTTGCACAATGGTCATTGCACCGGACTATTGCAATATTAGTCGTTCGAACTGCTCTAAGTGCTAGAGGACTCTGCATCTTTTTGCACAATTGTTTTTTGTCAATGTCTTTATGTCCCCAAAGTGTTCTGTAAATTGACTGTTTGTTGTACTAGAGCGGCTCCAACTACCGGAGACAAATTCCTTGTGTGTTTTGGACATACTTGGCAAATAAAGATGATTCTGATTCTGATTCTGATTCTGATTCTAAAGCTATCAAGCCTATCGGAGTGGGGACAGACAAACCATCTGACAAAAGAAATCAACATCGCGACGAGAAATTATGCAGAAAAACTGGAAAACCAGTTTGCTGCTAACAACTCTGGGTGAGTTTCGCGAGGATTATAATCGCTAACCAACTGCAAGCGACCATCCCCCCAAGCGGACATCAATAAAGGACTGGCTGATGACTTAAATGCCTTCTACTGCAGATTTGAAAAAGACACTTTCACACCCCACACACACCCAGCCGCACCACAGACGACCACCATCACTTCTCTGAGTCTGCTGAGTCCTTCTGCATTGACCATTCTTGAACAGGATGTGAAATGTGTCTTTAAACAACAAAAGTTTGTGGATTTCTGCTCTGCGTTCAATGCCATCATCCCCGAACTCCTCTCTTCAAAGCTTCTCCAGCTCTATCTTTTTGGCTGCCAATTGCCAGTGGATTTACAACTTTCTGACGGGCAGGACACAGCAGGTGAGGCTGGGGGACACCACCTCATCTACACGCACCACCAGCTACAGGGCCCCCCAAGGATGTGTCCTCTTTCCTTTGATGTTCTCTCTCTACAACGACTGCACATCAACGCCAACTCCTGATGTTTGCAGACTACACCACAGTCATCGGCCTCATCAAAGACAGAGAAAAGTCTGCTTATCGACAGGAAGTGGAGCGGTTGGAGCTGTGGTGCTGCCAACACAACCTGGAGCTGAACATGCTCCATGCAGACGCTAGAGATGATCGTGGGCTTCAGGAGGCATCCTTTGCCACAGATCCCCCTCACGCTGTCCAGCTGCCATGTGTCAACTGTGGAGACCTTCAAGTTTCTGAGAAAACATTCTCTCAGAACCTGAAGTGGGAGACCAACATCAACCTCAAAAAGGCCCAACGGAGGATGTACTTCTTGTGGCTTCTGAGGAAGCACAGCCTTCCACAGGAGCTGTTGAGGGAATTCTACACAGCGGTGATCAAATCAGTCCTGTGTTCATCCATCACAATCTGGTTTGGTGCTGTCACAAAGAAGGACAAACTCAGACTGCTACCGGACAGTCGAGGCTGCTGAAAAAATAATCGGTACCCACCTTCCTCTTTTGAGGACTTGCACTCTGCTAGGACTAAAACAAAGACAAAATCTTCTTGGACCTTCCACATACTGGTCACCACCTATTTCACCTCCCTTAGGCAGGGGCTATTGAACAAAGCAATTTAAAACCAGCAGGCATTCCAACAGCTTCTTCCCTCTTGCTATTAACTTCTTAAACAGTTGACTTACAATTTTATTGTAATAGCTGCCACATCTCATTTGGCGCATCTCTGTCAAGACACTTCTACATTATTGTACACTCACTGCTTTATCACACTGCACTATTTGCATACTGTTGTTGATTACTACTGGCCACTTATATGTTTGAGCACTCTGCACCATTTGGACAATTGTGCTCTAAATTGCTTGAGGAATCTGCATCATTTGCACAATTTCCATTATATCAGCATCACCACTAGAGGTACACTTTTATTGTTCAGACTCTCCATACCTGTATTTTACATGTCGTAAGCTGTGGCCCAATGGTTAAGATCGTCACCTGCAACCGTGGGGGACCTAGGTTCAAGACCCCGACTGGACCATCCACCAACATCCCCCGGACTCACGGCTGTGGTGTCCTTGAGCAGGAGACTGATACCCCAAATGCTCCCTGGGTGCTTCAGCTACCCCCTGCTCCAGTGTGTTCCACTAACATATGTATGTATTCACTGTAATGGGTGAAATGCAGAGAACAAATTTCATGTGCATGCATGTTCATGACAATAAAGGTGATTCTTCTAAGTGTATATTTTGTCACAGTGGCTGTTTGTTGTCATACTAGATTTTCCTTCCTTGTGTGTCTTGTAACATACTTGGCTGATAAAGCTGTTTCTGTTTCAGATTCTGACATGAAACAGCTGCAAAAAAGCCCACATAATGACCAATTGAGCTGACATCCTCCAAATAAAGACTACATTTGAAGAATTGCACACACAAGAGAGGACTTCCATTCGGATGCTGCAATTATTCTTCCCAGTTGTTAATCAGACAAGGAAGCTAATGACAAGAGGGGCTTTGGAAGAAAAACTTAAGGGTCTTCTTTTAACATCTTTTAAGACAGATACAGTAGAACTGGAATCAAAGATTTCGGTGAAAACAAGCCTTTCTGAATGATTTCTCAAGAGTGAAATCGATTTCTTTGGCCTTGTCTCAAAATAGATGCAGAATGAATCATCCAGCAGGATTGGGTATTTCTGCTAAGAATACCTTCTTTGCTTTCACTCTTGTCATCTTCATAATTCATATTTTTAATGACAGCAATGATGCTGTATTTGTCATGCAAATTAAGCATTGACTTAATTGAGAAAATCTGGAGTAACAAAAATATTGTGCTTTTTGTAAACCAGCAGCAAAATATAATTTATTTTTGTGTTTGTGACGTGCGGCACGGTGGACGACTGGTTAGAGCGTCAGCCTCACAGTTCTGAGGAGCGGGGTTCAATCCCTGGTCCCGACTGTGTGGAGTTTGCATGTTCTCCCCGTGCCTGTGTGGGTTTTCTATGGGCACTCCGGTTTCCTCCTACTTCCCAAAAACATGCATAAATTGGAGACTCTAAATTGCCCGTAGGTGTGACTGTGAGTGCGAATGGTTGTTTGTTTGTTTGTATGTGCCCTGCGATTGGCTGGCAACCAGTTCAGGGTGTACCCCGCCTCCTGCCCGATGACAGCTGGGATAGGCTCCAGCACGCCCGCGACCCTCGTGAGGAGAAGCGGCTCAGAAGATGGATGGATGGATGTATGTTTGTGACGTTACTTCTATCTTAACATATATTTCAATGATCATCTCTTGTGCAATAAACTCTGATCGTGTTTGCATAATTTATCAACATGTGACAACTGTACGTGTATGTGCTTGTGTAAATGCAAGTGTGTGCTGTTTATCCCTAAAAACTAAAGCGGTGCAGATGTTTTTCTCTAAAAGTAATGATTTCACAGGCAGTGACAATATTTTGGAAGCCGAAATACTTAGGAGATGTATATATTTCATTGCTCTTCATGCGAGACATGAGAAGATTTGTCTGGCATGAATCCTTAATCTGGGGGCTAAAATAATCTGCTTCAGAATGTAATAATTCACATGGTACAGTATGTCTTTTGATTTAGATTAGTTGCAAACAATCCTCTTAGGCCAATAGCTAAGTAGAAGTTCTCACTGACGAGTCCACATACTGTAGCTTCCATACACTCTCTCCCTTGGCCAGTAACTAAAATCTTACTCATAATCTTCAAAATTTAGAACAGATTGCATGTATATCTTCAAATGACAACATAAACAGTCTGCGATAGCCTTTTTATTTGTGACTATGGTAGCAATACCAGTGCTATCTTGAGTTCACAGCAACAAAATGTAAACAACAACAGTTTCAGGGAAGCATGGAGACCATAGTTCTTAGAATCAGGGTTCATCGCTCCTTTAACGGCCTCTGGTTTGCATGATCTTCCCATGGTTGGATGGTTTTCTCTTGGAAGTCTTGCTTACATCCATATTCCAAAAACATGCATGTTCGTTCAATTGAAGACTTTAAACTGTCCATAGTGTGAATGGTTGTTTCTCTATTTGAACCCTGCAATTATCTTGCGCCCAGTCCAGGGTGTAATCCTACCTCTCAGCCAAAGTCAGCTGGGATAGGCTCCAGCTCACCCGCGAAGAGAAAATGCAGGGATGAGAACCGTTTCAAAATGATTTAGAAGGCACTCTGGCTTGTAAAAAAGAATGGTGTCTCGGTAATTGCCAGTATGACCAGACTTCGCATAGTTTAGTTGAGCAGGTTTTTCATATTGCTCGACAAGCCAGAAGACCCCTCATGTTGTTTAAGCATACTGTATACAGTATGCTAATATTCAGTGTTGGGGAGTAGCTAATTACATGTAACAAGATTATGTGATTTAATGACAAAAATGTATGTTATTGGATTCCATTACATTACTCGAGAAAATGTGAAACTAAATACAGTTGCTTTTGGAAATTTCCATGTGTACAGTTTGAGTTACACTTGAAAAATAGATGCAAAAGCTCAGGAGTTTAAATTTTTTTTAATTTTTTTTTACATCACTTCCTCCTTTTAAAGCCGACGATTGTGATTGGGGCGGCACGGTGGGTGACTGGTTAGAGCGTCAGCCTCACAGTTCTGAGGACCCGGGTTCAATCCCCGGCCCCGCCTGTGTGGAGTTTGCATGTTCTCCCCGTGCCTGCGTGGGTTTTCTCCGGGCATTCCGGTTTCCTCCCACCTCCCAAAAACATGCATTAATTGGAGACTCTAAATTGCCCGTAGGTGTGACTGTGAGTGCGAATGGTTGTTTGTTTCTATGTGCCCTGCGATTGGCTGGCAACCAGTTCAGGGTGTACCCCGCCTCCTGCCCGATGACAGCTGGGATAGGCTCCAGCACGCCCGCGACCCTAGTGAGGAGAAGCGGCTCAGAAAATGAATGGATGGATGGATTGTGATTGGCTCTCTCTGGTCATGTGGCATTCTGCCCAAATCTCAAACGTGACATATTGTTCCAAATATAACCTTGAAGCACCACCTTGTGATGCAGTCTTTTAGTTTGCCAGTTTTTGAAAAGGTTATTCTCATAGTTACACTTTTGAACACATAAAGCAATGTTGACTTTTAAACAGTTTCTTCTTTATAATTCTGGATTTTTTTGATGGAACATTCACTCATATGGGTTGTAATATGAAGTGATATAAATTGTGCAGATTTTTCATGAGGTCAACATGGTATGGTATGGTGTGGTTTCCCACATCCTGTGCACATCTAATGTAACAACCCTATTTTCTATTATGTATTTACATTTCATCATGTTTTGTGATCAGTTTATTATTTTGTAAAGAACAAATTTGTGGTTAATTCCAAAGTAATGCTCTATGGTTTTACTATGCTTATTTTAAAGGAACTATCCAATGGTCCTGTAGACACATTTGTTCAAATTTAAGAAAAGTAATCGAAATGTAATCAAATGTAATTACCGTATTTTCACGACCATAAGGCAGACTGTATTAAAAGGTGCAGTCTCGGTTACGGGGTCTATTTCTTTATTTAGCCAATACATAAACCGCACCGTATTATTAAAACATACGGTAGCATGCATGCACGCTAAAACAATGTATTTAAAAAGGCAGCGGGAGCAAAACTGAGTTCGGTTGTAGTTTATTGAAGTATTTAACCATGTACTCACGTTATTTTTTGATCAATCCTCATCCACAAATCCATCAAAGTCCTCATCTTCTGTATCAGAAATGAACACCTGGGCAAGTTCTCCATCAAACACGTCAGGTTCCCTCTCGTCAGTCTCGTTGCCGTGCGGCTCCTCAGAAATGATGCCGACTTTTACGAAAGCTCGAACAGCAGTGCAAGCAGACACGTTAGCCCAAGCATCCACAATCCATTCACAAATTGTGGCGGAACTCGCCCGGCGCTGCCTCCTAGTCTTAGTAAAGCTGTGTTCGCCATCCGTCATCCATGGCTCCCACGCCGCTTGCAACTTCACTTTGAACGCCCTGTTTACACCGATGTCCAGCGGTTGGAGTTCCTTCGTCAAGCCTCCCGGAATTATGGCAAGCTCCAAGTTATTTTCACTCAGTCGAATAGTGACTGTAGAGGCGCTTCTCCCGGCTGTTCTTTGCTCATTAACCCATTGGTCGAGTTGGTCTTCCAACTCGGGCCACCTCGCCTTGTTTCTCAGCTTCATCTTCTTGACTTGGTGAAGCACATTTTTCTGCTTCCTCCACTTGCAAACCATGGATTCGTTGATCTTGAATGATCTCGAGCCTGCTCGATTCCCATGTTCCTCCGCGTAACTAATAGCTTGCAGTTTAAATTGTGCTTCGTAAGCGTGTCTCTTCGTAGGTGCCATTTTCGGGGGTCAGCAGCCAAACCGATGCACATACCGGATCTATATATCTACTGGGGGCGTGTCTTTAGCGTCCTCTGTCACGCGCACCCTTTAACGTCCGCATGCTGTCCTCAGTTACGTCCGCCTTTCTCTATATAAACAGCGTGTCGGCAGGAAATGCTCCCGGTCAGTCAAGCGGAGCGCTCATTAAAGTCGCACAACAACATTTACAGATTTTGGAACTCGGTGCACACATAAGGCACGCCGCATTATAAGGCGCCCCATCCATTTTGGAGAAAATTTAAGACTTTTAAGTGCGCCTTATGGTTGTGAAAATACGGTAGTTATATTACTTTCATACAGTAATTGAAATACTTACACTACTATTGTAATTTCCTTTCCAAAGTCACCTTCCAGACACTCCGAAGATTAGTGGTGCGAGTTGTGCTCATTCTTTGCTGCCCACTGTTTCAATCACACAATGTATATGACGAAATGTAAAAAAATTATATCAAGATAGTAAAAATGAGTCAATAAATTGACTTTTTGTCTTCACAATAAAATGACTAATCGAAACCCAACAAACTCACCATAATTTGTGTTAAATGTTAAAACAGTCAGTCTGCAATCTTTAAACAGGGTCCATTGCTATCGAATAACTCACGCTAAGATAGGAGGGAAAAAAATAACTGAATCATTTAAATCCTCGACTCACTATTTTTTATCTTTATCCTTTAAGGTTCTTTATAATTTAATAAACAGGATTAAAGTCATTGGGTAGAAGAGAGCTCAGTAAAGCTCGTTCCACATTTTCTGTTTTAGCCTGCACTTCGCATACTGAGTCTTATTAAGCCATTGCAAGATTACAGGCTCTTAATCTCCGGAAACACATGTTGTGAAGAATAAAAGCAATTTTACTTGGGAAACCAGAGTCCAACTTAGCAGGAAATGAGCTTTCTCCATAATCTCATCTTTTTGCCTGAATAAATGAATGAGTCGTCCGTTACAGAGCCGAGCTCTCTTTGAGCGTGTTGAGTAATTAACTGCATATTGTCTGCAATTTGAATGTGTGAAGTCTGTCTCCATATGTTGTACTAACCCACACAAAATGTGCTCTCTGCTTCACAAATACCACACCAGTGGAGCAGGTTTTGCCCAGCAAGCGGGCTTTGAATTCCTAGGAATGTAAATCCACCTGTTTCAGAGCCATGTTTCCAGACGCATATATTTATTGCCTCCCCTCTCCCTCAGCCTCCCCCTTCTTGCCAGTGGTCTCCCTCCACTCACTCCCAGCATCATCCGCTGCACGTCCTATACAGATTGCTGGGCCTTGCTTACTGCTTTTTGCAGAGAAAGCCTCGTAAAGATGACGATAAGCTAAAGCTCTAAATCCCAGATTTAGCTCTCTCATCGGCAGCAGCAGGAGAGAAAGGAACGCTTTAATAAAAGATCTGTATATTACTCTGTGTGTGTGTGTGTGCGCGTGTGTGTGTGTGTGTGTATGTGTGTGTGTGTGTGTGTCAATGAGAACAGCGCCGGCCCTACTCAATGTGGCGCTGTGAGGGAGATTTTATATGGCGCCGTCCCATCTGCAATTTACATACGCTTGCAAAATAAATTGAATAGTGTTTTTTTGTTTTTAATTCTGTCTTCAGTTTATACAACCCCAATTCCAATGAAGTTGGGACCTTGTGTTAAACATAAATAAAAACAGAATACAATGATTTGGAAATCATGTTCGACCTATATTTAATTGAATACACTACAAATACAAGATATTTAGTGTTCAAACTGATCAACTTTATTGCTTTTAGCAAATAATCAGGAACTTTAAATTTTATGGCTGCAACACGTTCCCAAAGAGCTGGGACAGGTGGCAAAAAGGACTGAGAAAGTTGAGGAATGCTCATCAAACACAACATCCCACAGGTGAACAGGCTAAATGGGAACAGGTGTGTGCCATGACTGGTTATAAAAGGAGCTTCCCTGAATTGCTCAGTCATTCACAAGCAAAGATGGGGCGAGGTTCACCTCTTTGTGAACAAGTGCATGAGAAAATAGTTCGACTATCCAGACCTGTCTCCCATTGAAAATGTGTGGCGTATTATGAAGCGTAAAATATGACAACGGAGACCTCGGACTGTTGAACAGCTGAAGCTGTACATCAACCAAGTTCCCAAACGTTTATTGAATGTTGTTAAAAGAAAAGGTGATGTAACACAGTGGTAAACATGACCCTGTCCCATCTTTTTTGGAACATGTCGCAGCCATAAAACTCTAAGATTATTTGCTAAAAACAATCCAGTTTATCAGTTTGAACATTAAATATCTTGTCTTTGTAGTGGCGGCACGGTGGACGACTGGTTAGAGCGTCAGCCTCACAGTTCTGAGGACCTGGGTTCAATACCCGGTCCCGCCTGTGTGGAGTTTGCATGTTCTCCCCGTGCCTGCGTGGGTTTTCTCCGGACACTCCGGTTTCCTCCCACATCCCAAAAATATGCATTAATTGGAGACTCTAAATTGCCCGTAGGTGTGAATGTGAGTGTTTGTTTGTACGTGCCCTGCGATTGGCTGGCAACTAGTTCAGGGTGTACCCCGCCTCCTGCCCGATGACGGCTGGGATAGGCTCCAGCACGCCCGCGACCCTAGAGAGGAAACGAGTCCAAACAGGTTGAATCCATTTCAACCTGGTGTCACGTGTGTTATGTGACAGAAGAGTCTTTGCTAGGATGAAGGGCAAAGTTTATAAAACAGTGGTGAGGCCAGCCATGATGTACGGATTAGAGACAGTGGGACTGAAGCGACAACAGGAAGCAGAGCTGGAGGTGGCGCAAATGAAGATGTTGAGTTGCTCTCTAGGAGTGACCAGGTTGGATGTGATTAGAAATGAGATCATCAAAGGAACAGCCAAGGTTCGATGTTTTGGAGACAAAGTTAGAAAGAGCAGACATTGATGGTTTGGACACGTCCAGTCTGTATATTACTGACGTCTGTGTTAGCACTTCTTTGCTACTACCCCCCTACCTGAGCCCCCAGACGCCTGACCTATGCATTCAGGTGAATGCACATTATTTTAATGAACTTCAGTGTAGACTTTACCATTTCAGTTGCTCCTCAGAGGACAAAATGCCAAAACAAATCGTGTCATAATTAGGCGTAATCCAGCTCATTACCGTTTACCTAATTATCCTATTAATAACACTTCCTGGGAGAGCATGTTTGCTGCAGGAGCAGTGCAATAAGGCAAATATTTGTTCCTAAATAAGCAAACACAGAGAAGACAACAGCACTGTTTAAACACTGGAGCTTTATAATGGGGGAAAACTGGGCCAGGTTTAATAGCACAGGGTTTACATTAGTTTCCCTTTGAGGCTCCACTTCATCATTGGTAATCTGTCATAGGTGATAGGAGAGTGCAGATTACTGTATGTCTATGCATTTTGGTAAATACAGTCTAATATGGTTTGGAAATAATGGTTGCATAACTAATAATGTCCAAAACAATTCCCCTACGTCCCAATGTATCTCTCACTGAATATTTCTCACACATGGAGAGTATATCGCACAATCTGTAAGGAAACATTAACAGCATATGGCAGAGTGCAAATGCTCCTTTCCCTGTTGTTCATCTTCACCTCGGATAAAAATGCTTCTGACAGCAAATAAGCAACATAATGATATCATTAAGATGGTGCCATGGTGTATTTCTTCACTTTCTCCATTGCGCTACATTCTGAAGCTCAGTCCTTCCGAGCCCACAGTTGGATTCCGTTTGATTTCAATTCACACAGCAAAAAAAAAAAAAAAATCAATCAATCGAAAGAGACTTGGAACATACAGTACTGACTTAAAAATTGTACAAATCAAGATGGTGATATGGGCGGCACGGTGGTCGACTGGTTAGAGCGTCAGCCTCACAGTTCTGAAGATCCGGGTTCAATCCCCGGCCCCGCCTGTGTGGAGTTTGCATGTTCTCCCCGTGCCTGCGTGGGTTTTCTCCGGGCACTCCGGTTTCCTCCCACATCCCAAAAACATGCATGAATTGGAGACTCTAAATTGCCCGTAGGCGTGACTGTGAGTGCGAATGGTTGTTTGGTCCTATGTGCCCTGCGATTGGCTGGCAACCAGTTCAGGGTGTACCCCGCCTCCTGCCCGATGACAGCTGGGATAGGCTCCAGCACGCCCGCGACCCTAGTGAGGAGAAGCGGCTCAGAAAATGGATGGAAGATGGTGATATGTTGGGATTTAATACTTTAGGTACAAGATGATTACTAAAATTGTGAAAATGTATAAATTATTTTTATTCTAGTCTTAGGCTGAGGCAGATCACGTCGTGCACGATCCTTGTCTGTGCTTAACTGGACAGTAAATGTACCTTCCTAGTATAGTCATTATCGTTCTCCAGATATTAATTGGAGTCAAAAGCGTTACATGCATTACTAATGAGTGACAACAAACCGGAGCCGCAGGATGGATTTGAAAATGAAAAAAAAAAAAATACACAATACCTTGTGGTGGTGGGGAATAAGGATAATTTCGAGAGTTGTAATGCTCATGTAGAAAATGGAACGGTCATAATCCATCTGTCTTAATATTTTTTTTTTTTCAAGTGCAGTAATATATTTGTCAGTTTCAAGTACCTCTGACTTAGTTTTGTGTCTTAAAATACAATCACTGTGATGAGTTTTTACACACGTAAGCAACATTTTACAAAGAAATGTGAGCGGTTTCAAACATTCCTAATGCACTTTTTTGTTTTGAATTGAAACAAAGGGGAAAATGTATTGTTATTGTTCATTATATTATGATTTTAGTGGTCCAGCACGGTTGACATCAAACTAGGCTGTATGTGGCTCCTGAACAACAATGAGTTTGACACCCCTGGACTAAACAATGTTGTCATCTGCATATAAAGTAGCTGTTCATACGGCTACGTTTAGAAAGGGTGTTCAAATGTGACTTAAAACATGCCGGTATACTTCATAAATAATGTCAGTCTAACCCAAGAACTAATTTCTTCGAGAAAAATGCTTCAAATTCTCAAAATGATTGGAAGTCAACCAACTACAGAGGTTTCAATGAGAAAAAAATACACACCTCATCATGAAAGGACTCAAGGACATTCACCTGTTTATGATTTTGAACCAGCATGGTGTAGCGACAACTATCAGACAGATGAATACTGAGCAGCGGGAGCTCTAGCTGTAGATGGAAGCCACGCATCAATGAATTTGTCTGCCACCCAACGCTGGCAGATGAGGGCGGACAGACGCATCCCGTTGGCAAGAATTGATGAGCGAATGTTCGCACTAAATCCAATCTTTGTACACAGTGAATGCAGGCTCCCTGTTAACGTGCAATACTGCACACATGCACACGCACACACGCGCACACACATACACACAAACCTTCTTTTGCCACCATTCACCAAACTAGATGGATGCCAAATATTTCTGGTTTATTTACTGTTACTATTTTGACAGAATCTATCAATGATGTGGCACATCCACGGTTTAAAAAGAATGAGGTATGATTGAAATTATATCGATTAATCATTTGCTATTCAAAACATGAAAAAACTGCAAAGGCCTCGAACTCCTCATATGGAGGTTGATAAATTATTAATATCTTTCTCCCTTTTTTGGACAGATTTCAGTTGTGTTTACAAGGCGGTTAGAGGAGTGTTAATAATTCATAGTTGCACTTCAGAGATGCTTGCTGTTAGCGGCTCACAGTTTAAAGATTTTGAACGTTGTTTATTAGTGCTTGAGAGAGAAAGCTGATTGCAGAAGTGAGTCAGTCTGTTGGCACATTCAAGAGAGAATATCATAGGTTAGAAATGAGAATAAACAAATCACAGTGAGCGAAGTACTATGTTTTTCAAACTTACGCATTTTAATATTCTCGGTGAGAGGCTGTTTCTGTTTTGTTGTTGTTGTTGTTGTTGCACTATGGTGCAGATGTGGAAAAAGGTGCAGACTGAAGATGTTTAACTTTTCAGTAGGGCAGCAACCTACCAGATGGACCTGTGTTGGGAAAAAAAACAAGTCACTTTCGGCACCTACAGGCACACAAGTTGCTATGGGCGGGCCATAGGGGGTCGGCGACGCAAAGAGCCATTTCAAACCGTTTCATATAGAAAAGAAAACACAGGAGGCACAAAACCCTTTTGACATCTAAATGAAGATTGTATTTCTTTTCCTTTTTTAAAATTTCTGCATGCAACAAAACTATTTGGAAGTCTTGAGAAAACGACACTGTGTTGAAGCTTACTTTCAAATACAATACAAAATGTTTGAACGAGTCCTCCTCGTATTTTTGAAATAAAAATCTGAACTTAAATTATCAACCTGCAGCTAACTAAAAATGGAGTTTGCTCCTGTATGCGTCACCATTTTATCATTTGCAATGGGGCGTGAACCTCAGCCCACAGCAGCTGCACACCAGGGATGTAAAATGCATAGAAATGTATACATAGACACAGCCTTGAACGGGGTGACCCTTTTCGTGCGATACATCGGCGCATCTGTCATATTGAATGAGACCATGAGCCATAAAATCTGCAAATTGTATTTGTAAAATTAGAATGTTGGAATGGCCAAATACTGCGATTGGCTGGCAACCAGTTCCGGGTGTACCCCGCCTCTCGCCCAAAGATAGCTGACATGGGCTCCAGCTCGCCCGCGACCCCGGTGAGGATAAGCGGTACAGATAACGGATGGATGGAATGGCCAAATACAATCAAAAGTAATGGTTCAGTCTTAATCCCATGATTTCTGGCTTTGAGTGTAAAAAAAAATAAATCTCCAAGCAGCAAGCAGCAAATGAGCATCTCCACAGATCGCTTCACTGTTGCCATGCAATACGATGTCGATGTATGATTCAGCACTCAAGGTGCGGTCTATGTATATGTACTGTAAATGCTGTATCCAGTATTACTCACGGCGCGGTGTGTCGCAGGAGGCGCCATTCTAGCGAGCACACTGACACTTTGTGCGGCAGTGCTGCGCGAATAGAATCTAGGGAGGATCATCAAAAATAAGTAGGAAAGTAAATACTGTCTGTAGGGTCATAATGATATTCCCTCCATTGTAACCTGATCATCCTGGAAGGGGGAAACCCCCCTGGCCCCCATCTGTGGTCACTTCTCAAGGTTTCTTTTTTTTTTCCCCCCAAATGGGATTTGGAGTTTTTCCTTGCTCGATTGAAGAGTTTAGATTAGGGAATGTCGTCAATCATTGCCAACTGCGGGTCTGTGAAGCCCTTTGAGACGCTATACAATAAACTAATAATTGTGCCCCGTACCCCCGGTGCATTTTGTGTGCCCCCATTAAAGACTGAGGTCTGGCGACAGGTCCGCCTACACAGCTGGCATGGAATGCATGACATTTTACACAGCCAATGTGAGATGCATGTGGCTGTGGATATGAGAGTGAATGGTTCTCTGTAGCTTTATGCCCTGTGATTGACCAGTCGTGGGTGTAGCCTTGCTTTCACCCCTTTTGCTCAAGCTCACCCATTGACCTGAACAGGATAAGATGACCTTGGTCAAGTTTGGTGCTATGCTGCGGGCCACTCTAGGTACAGATGTTTTAAGTCAATCAAAATCAGTTGTTTGGTCACAAAAGAGATTTGTGTTCACCAACAAAAACCCTCCTCTCATCAGAATGGAGATTGGAAATAGCCAGGACCCACAATGCAATGGGCCTGACAGGAAGGGAGCAGATGGGCTGGCTGGCCCTAGAGCATTGCAGGGGTCCAATAGTGGCGGCGCTTGTTGGTTTTTGATGAGCTATGCACATACGAAAACAGAACATCTGGTCTGACCATGTGGTACCTCCATTTGTCCAAGGCCCCTTGAAGCAGCCTTCACATGATCTAAACACACACAAACATGCAAACACACACGTTCCTGCCAGCTGCCTCAACACAAATTTAAGATGAATCCAATGAATGATGCATTGTTATTTGCAGTGGGGATGCTGGGTGAGATGGGGGATACGGGGGATGGGGGAGCAGGGCCACCATGCTGCAATAGAGCTCCCACGTTCCACTCATCGCTTTTTTGTGACTTTGATTAGAAAACACCACGCCCTTGAATACGCAGCTCATGAATATGCAGCAAGCTAATAATCAATGTAACTGATTTGTCAATTGTGCGCATTTCATCAACTTTGAGGAACACCTCAAGGGTGCTGTAATCGAAAGCTGTAGGAAGAGGAGAGAGGGAAGAGGCTGTTCACCACTAGATTGCTGTGTTATCTTAATCATTAGCTGCTTCGGGAGCTTAATTAATGACCCGACAAGAGCGGGGTAGAGAATTTGCACTTGATTGGCTGTCAGAGGATTTGAATGAGAAAACTGAATGCTAAGTCGGGGGAGGACATTTAGCAAGAAAGAATTGTGGCTGATTTGCTTTCAGTGGCAGTGATCAGGCTATTTTCATTCATCCTAATTACAGATGTGTTTACAGTGATAGGTTCGATAGCCAACGTAATTTCATCCATCCATAAATGCGGCGTTAAAATAGACAGGAGGACGAAAAATACGAGAGAATGAAGGGCGGGAGGATGTGGGAAATAAATGTATGTGACAGGGAGGGGAGTGTGACAAAGAAAAGATTGAGCGTGTGTGTTTGTGTGAGAGAGACAGAAATGGAGAATCGTAAAAGAGTAAGAGGGTGGCAGGCAACCACCAATTAGTTGGATGTGTTCAATTGCAGGAATTCTCTGGTACTGTGACTCATGCTGGCAGGTATTCAGGGTGACTTATTTCTACTGGACTCTCTCTCTTTCTCTCTCTCGCTCTCTCTGTCTCGCTTTGTCTCTCTCCCTCAAACACATGCACAAGCAAACACACGCGCACACACACACACAAGCTGTAACACACTTCTGTTATAAATCCAGCATGTTTATCGCACTGGTCTGCAGTAGAATATGAGATTGGACAGAAGCTGGCCCCGACCCCTCTCACTCTCTCGCTCTCTCTCGTCCTCTCTCACTCTTCCCTACCCTCTGCTGACTGGCTGACGAGGTCATTTTGAAATGCCTTGTAAATTTGTCAGCCACATTAAGTGGCCATTAAAGGGCATCAAGCTGGAGAAGGAAGCAGGAGAGAGAGGCTCATATTGCAGTCCCCAGCCAGCAGTGATTGCAGTCATCCATCCAGATTAACGGTGCCCTCCCACAGTGGGACGGGGGAGTCATAAGTATGATCTATTGTGACATTAGGGCGTATGATCTATTAGCTACTGTGGACCACAATCCTTTAAAGTAGACTTTAGGCGTTTGGCAGGTGGAATAACAGAAAGGGATATGCTCCCATCTTTGGGAACAGTTTCAGTGGTAATTTGGTGTACTTTAAGAAACAAAACAAATCTATATCAACTATCCATATCCATATCTGTATCTCTATTGCTCTATATCTATCTATCTATCTATCTATCTATCTATCTATCTATCTATCTATCTATCTATCTATCTATCTATCTATCTATCTATCTATCTATCTATCTATCTATCTATCTATCTGGTAGGCTAGTCTACATCCAGTTTGTGTGGATATTCAAAACATTTTATCCATTGAAAATCATCAGTTTTTCAGTCTATTTAATTTGGATAATCTTTGATGTCCTTTTATCGAGTTTGAATGGTCATTTGGGTTGAAAATGCCCCAAATGTCCTTTTTCAAGTCTTTTCCGTCTGGCAATTGAGACGGTCGGATTTCTCGTCATTATGTGACATGTAAATGATCTTTGCTCTGATTGGATCACTCATCTTTCCTAATTTAAATATGGACAAAAGCTTGGCTCTAAATGGTCAATATCACGGCATCTGCTCGACACAATTTCTAGGCGCAACCAAGGTGTAGAGGGGGTCCGGTTTGGTGGCCTCAGTATTGCATCTCTGCTTTTTGCAGATGATGTGGTTCTGTTGGATTCATCAACCCGTGACCTCCAACTTTCACTGGAGCAGTTTGCAGCTGAGTGTGAATGCGGAGGAAATGAGTTTCCTCCGCAGAAGATCTCCCTTAGAGATAGGGTGAGAAGCTCGGTCATCCGGGAGGATCTCAGAGTAGAGCCACTCCTCCTCCACATCGAGAGGGGAGAGAGATGAGGTGGCTGGGGCATCTGAGTCGGGTGCCTCCCGGACGCCTTCCTGGTGAGGTGTTCCGGGCACGTCCCACCGGGATGAGACCCCGGGGACGACCCAGGACACGCTGGAGAGACTACATCCTTCGGCTGGCCTGAGAACGCCTCGGGATCCCCCCGGAAGAGCTGGATGAAGTGGCTGGGGAGAGGGAAGTCTGGGCGTCCCTGCTAAAGCTACTGCCCCAGCGACCCGACCTCAGATAAGCGGTAGAAAATGGATGGATGGATGGATGGATGTATGGAGGTATAGGACCAAAATCTCATGTTAGACAGAAAGTGTGGCTTTACTAAGGCTGAGTATATTGTAGAGTAGTTGCTTGTCTATATACACACACTCCACTCAGTGTAATAGGTTTTGGGGGGAGGTATTTATAATACTCAGTAGAATGGATTCAAAATCCACATTACACAACACACATTACCATTCCAGAATAGTGATCCATCAAGGTCTTGCACTAAGCGTCTGTACATAAACCTCCATTATGCTAATGCTAATCCCTGAGACATTGACGTGAGTAGGCAAGAAGGCTAACAGCAAAACACTTTGATGCCTTCTGCCATTTGGCAGGGCCTACTCAAAGACTTGCTATGGACCCCAAACTGCACCAAGGCTTAAGAAGGTAACAACAAGCAGGCCTTGTCTGTTTCTTTACTGATTACAAGGGCTTAAGGGCTTCTTATATTTGTCTCCCTGGTATGGACCCAATCATGAGCGTAAGTTCTCTTCACTGCTAGACACCAGGCCTTCGGCATTCAATATTCCTTTTCCTCACACTTTATGGGTCCCAGATAATAGGCTCTCTTTTTCAGATTGTGGTTGTCTTCCATACTGGGATTTAAATCGAATACATTCTCTTTTATTGGCATTTGGATAAACAAAACCGCATATTGAAGGCACTTTATCTGAATGAGTAAGATTTTTATCATCAAATGTGATGAAGCAGTTGATTTCTGTTCCCAATTGTTTAGGTCTACAAAAATATATACTGTAAATATGTAATATGTAGTTGGCTCCCACATCCCAAAAACGGGCATTAATTGGAGACTCTAAATTGCCCGTAGGTGTGAATGTGAGTACGGATGGTTGTTTGTTTGTATGTGCCCTGCGATTGGCTGGCAACCAGTTCAGGCTGTACCCCGCCTCCTGCCCGATGACAGCTGGGATAGGCTCCAGCACGACCGCGACCCTAGTGAGGAGAAGCGGCTCAGAAAATGGATGGATGAAATAATTGGGGCTTTCTCTAATTTTACAGGTAAGGACAGTGAAATTGTGGCTTAACCTACCCAACTCCAAATCAGCAGGGAAAGGAAATCTGAGAAAAACAACAGGAGGAAGTTGTTCATTTTGAAGTGCCCCTTAGAGCTCTCGATTGAAAGGCAGAATACACACTGCACTACAAACTAATCATCAGTCAATCATAAGGCACATATAGACAGTAGTCATTCACTCTCGCAGTTACGCCACCGAGTGGGAACTGTCCCCACGCAGGCCACACGGAAGTCGTCCAAGGGACCCGCTGACACAAGCCATTTGATTCTACAATCCATCATTTGCATGTCAACAGCATCTCTCAGTCAACAGTGCATGTATGAAAGCAGATAAAAGAAAATGTAGGACAAGTTTATTTCAAGAGGAGAGGTGGCTCCATGAGAAAGGCAGACTTTAATTGAGATATCAGAGAGGGTTAGCATTAATCTTCTCTGTGTGTGTGAATGGCTGAACATTTGATTTATGTGAACGTTTATAAGTTAAATTGGATGTAATGACATATGGCTTTTCCATTGAGCCAATCAGTGAACAGATCTGTTCTGATCTTGTCTGATTGATTGCCTCGTTCTTATTTTCCTGGTGTGTTACCAAACAACTACGCTCAATGACACCATCACATTTTTCTAATTAATTGGATCTGTTTACTACGGCAGCAGAGAAACGGGAGCATTTCTTCTCTTTGCACAAGTGAGATTAACACCTTTGTAATTGAAGAGGAGGTCAAATGTTCATTCACAGAAACATGACTGAAAGCAGCAATCACGTTCAGATGTGTGTGTTGTTGATGTTTTTTTTATTTTTTTTTTAGGCTTCAGCGAGGGAGTGGCATTTGTTGGCCCACTATGCTTTGCAGACAGACAAGACTGGCAGCAGATGCATCGAACGTCAAAAACACTCCGCTCACACTTTCCTGCCTTTCTACAACTCTCTCTGTTTTCATGATGAGTCCTATATACTATACTACTACTACTACTAATACTAATAATAATAATAATAATAATAATAATAATAATAATAATAATAATAATAATAATAATAATAAGAAGAAGAAGAAGAAGAAGAAGAAGAAGAAGAAGAAGAAGAAGCGCCATGGTGGCCGACTGGTT
Source organism: Phycodurus eques (assembly GCF_024500275.1). Classification (NCBI taxonomy): domain Eukaryota; kingdom Metazoa; phylum Chordata; class Actinopteri; order Syngnathiformes; family Syngnathidae; genus Phycodurus; species Phycodurus eques. The sequence continues at coordinate 34,019,544 of NC_084526.1, read as the reverse complement.
AGCACGTCCGCTTTACGTTTCTGAGGATCCGGGTTCAAATCAGGCGTGTTCTCCGTGCGCCTGCGTTGGGTTTTCTCCAGGTATGTCAGATTAGACTGTCTGGATCAAGTGTGTCTTGCGTTTGGATTTGAAGAGGGTTAATGAATCTGTTTCGGAGGTCAGGTGGTAGTGAGTTCCAAAGCTGGTGGGAAGAGCGGCTGAAGGCTATATCAACTTTTTCCTCAATTTTAAACATCTTCTTTCTCATCACTCACGACATACGTTCTGTCACTTGGTTTTGTATCTCTTGAAACACACTTTATCTGCAGAACCACAGTGTGAGCAAAGCACAGGAGCATAGATGTAGGTGTATGCGTGCGCGTGCATGCATGCGTGTGTGCGTGTGCGTGCGTGCGTGTTACACCAGCTCCTGCCCTGAGCATTCGTGGAGAGGTGACCCTGCCACGGTAATAATGTGCTGAGGATTACAATGTGATGGAATCAAGCCACAAGGGATCTTTCCTGCCCACTCAAATGCCAGCTTGTTGCTGCTGGGACTGTACAAGGCCCCCGTGACACACACACACACACTCACACACAAACACACACAGTATATACACAGCGTTCACATGCTATTATGCTATTATCCACTGTGTCACTGATGTTTTTCCTTGACAGTTCTTATATTTCCTGGCAAGCCCCTATTATGAATCCATCTGAAGATGCCCAGACGAGGCTGCTGTCATGAATAATTCACAGTCTATCCCATCCTCACCTCTACTGTTTCCCCGAGGCTCCCCCTTCTCTCTTCTGAGCCATGCCAGTGCCTTCAGTGGTACTGCAACAGGGCCCAGTATGACACATTCATAATAATAAAAATGTAATGATCTCTTCATTTGAATGCTTGTGAAATGCTGTAAGCCAGCTGTTTCTCTGCTCTGTTGTTTCTATGAAAATTAGGGTGTTATTTACTTCACGTGGGCAGAATTACTGTATTCCCCCACTAGCGAAGAATGTGTATTCAAAGGTGGATACAGGTGTAATGTTCCTATTTTTGGCTTCACACCAATACTTGAGGGACAACACATCTATTTGTCGTTTGCTCTCATCATATCCAAAGATATCAAATCACTTTGGTCTGTTTCACCTTTTCCATGAATTGAATTGAAAATGTGTATTTTTGGTGTTTATGACATTTGGCCCTTAAATTTGGTTGATACGTTTGGTAAACCTGTATTAACGTTAGTAATATAATACAGGTATACATACAATCACATGAGACATTTCAAATTGTTGATCATGAACTGATTATTGCAAAGGTGTACTATAGACGGCTTGGACTGCTACTATTCTGATATAGGGCAGACTACACTCAGCCACAGATCGATTGTTAAGCGCACATTAAGTGGGAATAGGTACTGTATGTGAACAACCACTTGTCTCCTGTAGCGTGACACTGGATTGTTATCATGTTATTGACTATGCAGTGGTGGTTGGGGTATGCGATATACCTGCACCACATGTTTTTTATGCCTTTAGTTTTTTGGAGCAGTTCATGAGAAGTAGTGCTTTATCAGAACTATCCTATCCATTCTATATATCCATAAACACTATATCTTTAATTCCCTTCACATGCTACATGGCACAGTAACACTGGCGTGGGTATAAGGACTAGAATTCTGTCCTTGTCAATTTCTACACGGTATATAATTGAAATGCTTGTGCCTGAATAGCGAGCATCATTTCACTCTGTCATTAGCCGTCCTGCAAGCAAAATGTTTTTTGTTTTGTTTGTTCACACACCTGTCTCGACGCCTGTGGCAATTTCTCAGTCAATAAGTGATGCTATATTGGGGGAATAATTGGTGAAGCAGATCCTCGGACAGATAGACTGTCAAATAAAGTGCTAAATAGAAAGGTAGTAAAAGGAGTGAGGTACTGCAGGTAAATTTCCACGAGTGTGTTCGACAGTGAATATTGTATTTGGTTCTGCTGAATGAATTGCCCATACAGAAGAGGGGGAAGACTATGCGGAGCTGTCCACTGTTGTTTTTGTCTGTCTCTGTGCCAATGTATTTGTGTGTGACCGCATACAGGGTGGGGGAGTAATGGGCATGAGGTAGAGCGTGAAAAAGGTTTGGGGGGAAAAAAAATCACATCATCACAGAGGGAGGCCATGGGAGTGTGTCCTGCTCCCAAGGCCAGATGTATTTAGATGGGTAATGATAGTCATCTGGGCCGACAGTGTGTGTGTTTGTCCTGTAAAGTGTGTGTGCGTGTGTGCGTGCCTGCGTGTATATCACAACATAGAGTCACACACAATGTCATGGGTGCTACATTTCTGTTTGGCTGGCTGACTGCCTGCGTTACCAAGAGGCATTTATTTACAAGCAGACACTCTGAATCTTTGCTCTCGTTTTGCCCTTTAATACTGTAATTTCTCGACAGTTTTTGCCCCACAATTCTGCTCTATTCTTATCTAATTCATCATCAATATTGTACAGTTTTGTTTCAGAGGTCTTTATTATATTAATACATATAACACATTGCACACATAAGAAACATTGGCACTGTAGAGCAATGCAGTCATAAATCACATGCACACACATACCCCTGTTTATTTATTCCACGGATGTGGACTTTGGCACACACCCTTTTCTCACTGAGTACCTCCTACTGACAGCTCTGTGCTACTGTCAACCGCAAGTAAGGTCCAGAACCATTTCATTTTTCTTATGTACTTAAGTACTGCAGCTAACCTCGGGCAACAGACAGAGCAACGTAAACAGGACCACTCAAAGGCTTTAACGTTCTCTGAGATATTTAAGCAACTGAATCTTTTAAGTTTTATCTGAATCAGATCCAAATAAAACTTAGCGCTAGATACAGTGCATATTCAGACCCCATTAAATTGTTCACTCTTTGTTATATTGCAGCCATTTGCTAAAATCATTTAAGTTCACCCCCCCGTTCATTAATGTACACACAGCGCCCCATATTGACGGGAAAAAACGGAATTGTTGAAATTTTTGCAGATTAAAAAAGAAGAACTTAAATATCACACAGCCGTAAGTATTCAGACCCTTTGCTCAGTATTTAGGAGAAGTAGTAGACCCTTTTGAGCGAATACAGCCATGAGTCTTTTTGGGAATGATGCAACAAGTTTTTCACACCTGGATTTGGGGATCCTCTGCCATTCCTCCTTGCAGATCCTCTCCAGTTCTGTCAGGTTGGACGGTGAACGCTCGTTATTTTAGCTGTGTGCTTAGGGTCATTGTCTTGTTGGAAGGTGAACCTTGGGCCCAGTCTGAGGTCCTGAGCACTCTGGAGAAGGTTTTAGTCCAGGATATCCCTGTACACATTCATATTTCCTTTGATTGCAACCAGTCGTCCTGTCCCTGCAGCTGAAAATTACTCCCACAGCATGATGCTGCCACCACCATGCTTCACTGTTAGGACTGTATTGGACAGGTGAAGAGCAGTGCCTGGTTTTCTCCACATATACCGCTTAGAAATAAGGCCAAAAAGTTCTATCTTGGTCACATCAGACCAGAGAATCCTATTCCTCACCATCTTGTAGTCCTTCAGGTTTTTTTTTTTTTTTTTTAGCAAACTCCATGTGGGCTTTCATGTGTCTTGCACTGAGGAGAGCCTTCCGTCGGGCCACTCTGCCATAAAACCCCAACTGGTGGAGGGCTGCAGTTATGGTTGACTTTCTAGAACCTTCTCCCATCTCCCGACTGCAATGCTGGAGCTCAGCCACAGTGATCTTTGGGTTCTTCTTTACCCCTTCTCCCCCGATTGCTCAGTTTGGCCGGATGGCCAGCTCTAGGAAGGGTTCTGGTCGTCCCAAACGTCTTCTATTTAAGGATTGTGGAGGGTACTGTGCTATTTAGAACCTTAAGTGCAGCAGATTTTTTTTTGTAACCTTGGCCAGATCTGTACCTTGCCACAATTCTGTCTGTGAGCTCTTCAGGCAGTTCCTTTGACCTCATGATTCTCATTTGCTCTGACATGCACTGTGAGCTGTAAGGTCGTATTTTAACAGGTGTCTGGCTTTCCTAATCAAGTAAAATCAGTATAATCAAACAGAGCTGGACTCCAGTGCTGGTGTAGAACCATCTCAAGGACGATCAGAAGAAATGGACAGCACCTGAGTTAAATATATGAGTGTCACAGCAAAGGGTCTGAATACTTGTGGCTGTGTGATATTTCAGTTTTTCTTTTGTAATAAATCTGCAAAACATTCCACAGTTCTGTTTTTTTTCTTTCAATATGAAGCGCTGTGTGTACATCCATCCATCCATCCATTTTCTGAGCCGCTTCTCCTCACTAGGGTCGCGGGCGTGCTGGAGCGTATCCCAGCTGTCATAGATCGTCACCCTCACAGTTCTGAGGACCGGGGTTCAATCCCCGGCCCCGCCTGTGTGGAGTTTGCATGTTCTCCCCGTGCCTGCGTGGGTTTTCTGCGGGCTGCGGGGTTTTCCTCCCACATCCCAAAAACATGCATGAATTGGAGACTCTAAATTGCCTGCAGGTGTGGCTGTGAGTGCGAATGGTTGTTTGTTTGTATGTGCCCTGCGATTGGCTGGCAACCAGTTCAGGGTGTACCCCCCCTCCTGCCCAATGATAGCTGAGATAGGCTCCAGCACGCCCACGACCCTAGTGAGGAGAAGCGGCTCAGAAAATGGATGGATGAGTGGATGTTGCAGCATGATAATACACAGCCCCATGTTGCAAGGATCTGTACAGAATTCCTGGAAACTGAAGACATCCCAGTTCTTGGATGACTGGCATACTCCCCGGACATGTCACCCATTGAGCATGTTTGGGATGCTCTGGATCGGCATATACGACATTCCAACATTCCCCAGGCCATAATCAACAACCTGATCAACTCTATGTGAAGGAGATGTGTTGCACTGTGTGAGGCAAATGGTGGTCACACCAGATACTGACTGGTTTTCTGACCCCCCAGACCCCCCACAATAAAGCAATACTCCACATTTCAGAGTGGCCTTTTATTGTGGCCAGCCTAAGGCACACCTGTGCAATAATCATGCGATCAAATCAACATCTTGATATGTCACACCTGTGAGGTGGGATGGAATATCTCGACAAAGGAGAAATGCTCACTAACACATATTTAGACAGATTTGTGAACAATATTTGAGGGAAATGGCCTTTTGTGTATGTAGAAAAAGTTTTAGATCTTTGAGTCCAGCTCACGAAAAATGAGAGCAAAAACAAAAGTGATGTGTGTTTTATATATATATATATATATATATATATATATATATATATATATATATATATATATATATATATATATATACACACATTGGTGCCTTGAGATACGAGTGATCCAACTTTTTTTTCGAGATAAAAGCTGTCATTCAGACAATTTAGAGCTCAAACACGAGATACCAGGGCTGTATGGGGACAGTGAATTCATTTCAACTCACTTTACATTAGCGGCACTTTGACAAATAGTGAAGAATTCTTCAAGAAAGAAAATTTGACAATAGCAAGACTATTTTCATAAGTGTTGAAGTAAACAATGGAATTCTATATTCTTTGTTGTCGAGGTTGTTGTTGTTTTATTATTATTCTTTGCATTTCTTTTTCTTTTTTCTCTTTTATTTTCACACATTTGAGATCGGTTTGCATGGTGAAAAGCCACATGCATGCTGTGGGGCCCCCCTGTCGCTCCTCGGGCCTGCTTCCTCCTCTTCTCTCTGTTCCTTGCGTCCCGCCTCCAACGCTCAGCGGCAGGTAGTGGGGGGGGGGGGGGGGGTTCCGGAAGGGATGGCCCTCTTCGTCGGTGGTTGTCCGGCCTAATGGGCCCGACCTGCAGGAGCATGCCTCTTAATCACTCACTTAGCACACACTCACACCATTCACTATATATATTTTTGTCACTAAACACATCTGGGCACATACACATATCAAAGGGTTCTTAGGGGACTGGTATGGGATCGGGAGGGTGTGGGTGTCGGATCGGGTTTCAGCACGTCTGTGCTGTTTCCCGGTCCGTGAGCCCTGGCCTGGATTTAAATGCATCACACACACTCCCCATGTTTTAATGCACCACATACACCTATCTCTAGGGGGGTGGTGAGTCGTGGGTGGGGTTTGGCTGTTAGGCAGTAGTGCCCTGCCCCCACCCTCTCAGCTCACTGACCTCTCCAGATTTTACCACTCTGGGGGGCACTGATACACGGGGTAGGGCCGACTGTCAGTCGGGGACCTGGCATAGTAACAAGGGGGGAGGTGGGTCTCACTTACTTGCATGGCGGTGCTCCTGAGGCTGGTCCCCCCGGGCTGGATAATTGCTTGATGATGTTGAATGTTTACATTTTTGTATATTTGGATGATATTTTGATATTCTCCCCTGATGAGGAGACTGACATTAATCATGTCCGCTTTGTGTTGCAGCGGCTGCTGCAGAATGAACTATATATGAAAGCTGAGAAGTGTGAGTTCCATAAAGGATCATTTTCTTTTCTGGGTTTTCAAGGGGCAATCAAAATGGATCCTTGCAAAATTGATGCCGTGACTAATTGATCCACCCTCACGTCATGCAAGAATGTTGGAAGGTTTTTGGGGTTTGCTTATTTCTACAGGAAATTAATTTGAAATTTCAGTTCAGTAGCCTCGCCTTTGCATGATCTTACCTCGCCACACAGACCATTTGTGTGGAACTCTGCTTGTCACTCTGCTTTTCAGAAACTTAAATTGAGCTTGCCAGCCCTCACTCTGACAGACCCTAAACAGCAGTTTGTTGTGGAAGTTGATGCGTCTGATTTTAGAATAGGAGCAGTGCTCTCCCAAAGATGCCTCAAGGATATACATCCTTATGCTTATCTCGCTAAAAAAACGTTCTCTAGCCGAGAGAGATTATGATGTAGGTGACCGTGAATTGCTGGCTGTCAAGGTGGATTTGGTGGAGTGGAGGCATTGGTTGGAGGGGGCTCCAACTCCATTTTTGGTATGGACAGATCACAAAAACCTAGAGTATCTTAAGTCTGCTAGAAGATTAAATGCTAGGCAGGGTAGATGGGCTCTATTCTTCACCAGATTTCATTTCATGTTCCCTAAGAGGAAGGGACCACATAAAGCCCACTGGGCCCACACAAACAAAACGGTATGTCACCCAGGCATTGCCAAAACTCAATCTCTCGTTGAACAGCGCTTTTGGTGGCTCAATGTTAGAAAGACATTATTTGGGGGGGGGGTGAAGTGAGGTCCCTGTGGCCTCTTCCGGGTGATTGCTTTTCGGGGTGCCTCGGTGGGGCCAGTGGACCGCCCTGGATCCCTCGTTGTGGGACATGTCCCGTCCATCGGGCCGCTGTTAGCTGGACTACTGAGCCCGATCCCGCCTCTCGATTGGGTGGGTGGGGTCCTCAACCACCACGGTGCAGGCACAGCAATTACAGGACACTTCTGACGGTCATTGTACAATTCACTTGCATGTGTCCACAGACACAGTCCCTTGGGACTTATTCGCTGGGTGTGGGGCCACTCACTCATTGCAACAAATAACATGACTATGCGAATTTCTCACGGATCCCCTCACTCACACACTGGTCCAATAGACGTTTATAATTTACATAGCCACTCCCATCACACTTCAGTTGTACATCGGGGTTCACCACCCTTGTCCTGCATGCTTCCCCTCCTATCCTTGTCCTATCCTATCTTGTCACTGGGTGTAGTACTACTGCCCCGTACAACACTAATATCTAATGTGTCATTGTTCTAGGTCAGGGGTCGGCAACCCTTTCTACTCAAAGAGCCATTTGGGAACGCCTCCCAATGAAAAGAAAGCACTCTGAGCCACAACCCATTTTGAAATCATATATATATATATAAAACCTGTATGCTATGTACAAAACAAATGTGTTGCATTTATGAACTCCACCAACTGCTGCAGAGAACACAGAATTTTATTTCTGCATGTAACAAAAAGCATTTTACACTCGGTTGATGCTTAATTTCAAATAAAATACTCAGTATCTATTTGAGTCCTCATATTTAAGAAATAAAAATCCAAACTTACCCAAACCGCACTAAATGAAAAATGCAACGCCGCAGATGCCATCTGCTTCTGTGTTTAATAAGTTTTTTGCATGTAGTACTAGATTGTGCAGTCAACTATCCTCCTCATATTTAGGAGACAAAAATCCAAAGTTATCCAAATATTATCCACCGGCACTGAACCAATAATGCAAACCAAAATGTAGATGAATTTGCAGTCTTAATCCACTTTTTGAAGTGACTTCTGCTAACATCAGCCTTACGTAACAGCTCTGAAACAGCCTTTTTTTGCTCATCTCCCTTGGGATATATTTTAGCAAAGGCAGAGTGTTTGTTCTGGAAATGTCTTACAACATTTGACTTTTTGCATTTGCCAATTTTTCACCGCATATTTAGCAGACCGGTAAACCAGTTTCATCTGCGATGAAAGCAAAAGAATCTGTCCACGTAGCGTAGCATTAAATGTTCTGTTATCTTCAGAATTTGTTTCTTGGATTTATCCATCATTTACCTGTGACACAGTAAAAGTGTTCTGGCATAAAAGAGATACAGATACTCCTTTCTGCTTGACCTAACAGCCGAACAGGATGAAAAAAAAGGAAGGACCTCATCAATTATGTCAATGCTTGCCAGGTATGTGCTACTAACGAGCCCTCCCATCAACGGCATTTTGGGGAGTTGCGACCCCTTGCCGATACCTCGTCCTTGGTTGGACATTTCTATAGACTTTGTGAATGGATTACCGCTCTCTAAAGGGAATATCACTGTCTTCACTGTCATTGACAGATTTTCTAAAACGGTACACTTCATTGCACTACCTAAACTCCCCTCGGCGAAAGAAACTGCCGAGGTGATGATAAAAAATATGTTGAAGTTTCATGGTTTTTCCAAGAATGTAGTATTGGAGAGGGCTCGCCAATTCATTTCACAATTTTGGAAGGAACTGGAGACAGGGCAACGATTTCTCGCTTCACAGGAGCCACAATCCTGGACTCAGAAGTCGGTTTGAGTCGAGTTCTCCCACAATTCTCTCCCCTCTGCATTCACCTTTTAACGTGCACGGTTACCAACCTTCTCTGTTTCCTGCCATAGCCCCCGGTCCACCATCCCATCTGCATTGGCCTAGGTGAGGGGCTGCAGGAGGACCTGGGAGCAAGCCCGCCAAATGCTGCTATGCCAAGGACAGTCCTACAAGACTGTGGCTGACCGTAAGAGGACACTGGCCCAGAACTACAAGGTGGGTCAGTGGATTTGGCTTTCCACCTAGCATCTGCCACTCCGGGTGGAGTCCTGAAAGCTAGCTCTCATGTTCGTTGGGCCCTTTCCCATCACCAAGGTCATCAGCCCTGTCACGATGAATCTTAGACTCCCAAGGTCGATACGGGTCCACCCACAATTTTGTATTGATTGCAGTATAAATGCCTCTAAGACGCTTGAAAAGCGTTCCTATGGATGATAAAGGAGTTTCCGTAGGGTGCATAGTAGATTGTGTGACAGACAGACTGATTCTGATTCTGATTCTGACACGGACTTTGACAGGCACCCCTGGGCCTGTCATAAGAGGGTTTGACCCAAACATTTATGTCGCTTAATGTCCCAAAACTGTGATCAATTGTCACCAAAATTTATTTGGACATCTGTATTTATGTCAACTTATACCTCTGAAAATATCTGAACAATCGGCCTGATATTTTTTATTTTAGGGACGCAATGCGTTTTCCATGTCAGCCACATCAGCCCACATAAACTAATGCTTGCAGATTCAATCCCACATATTTAAACGGGTTTCGTCAACTCAGTTTTGTATTGAATGGATCACAAATGCCTCAAAAATCTACGACAAGAGTTCCTATGGATGACCAAGGCATTCAGTTCGGTCGAGTTCAATCACCTCAGGGTATGGGAAAGCCTAAAGCAGTGGCTGGCAACCTTTGGCACGTGTGTGATGAGGAAGGCTTTAAACCTGGGGGAATGGTGCATAGCAGGGGTGTCTAACGTACGGCCTGCGAGCCAGAACTGGGCCATCAGGCGGTCCAATCCGGCCCGAGTGTGTTGTTCTGTTTGTCAGGTAAGTTTTAGTTGTTCAATTATACATACAGACTCATATTTTGAAAGTCATGCTTTTATTTTGATGCAAGCACCATAGAACGGGAAGTGTTGTGAGTCGTGTGACGTGACTCATGAGCGTGCAGCTGAGAGAGAAACAGATCGGTGGGCTTCCAATCCATATGCAGTACAAATCTTTGTGTACTCTTGCAGAAGCAACTCCAGTATGTATCATATTGATTGTTCAGTAATTTCATGTGCACTTAAAAATGAGTTTGTGAAGTTGCTATGGACATTGGCCTATTAATTAAATGGGTGGGTTGCACTTGACGTACACCAGGCATTGTCCTAGTCGCCGTCTCACAGCAGTGCAGCGTGGAGGAGTGGGAGTTCTCAGGTGGTTCCGAGTCTCTGTGACGCCTCAAAGTTGCGCTACAGTATGATTAGTCAGTTGAGGTTGGCATTTCCAGATGGATGTGGAAATGTATGCAAATGAAAACAAAAAATTCTAAATCATAACAAGTTCATTCATTCATTTTCCGTACCATTTATCCTCCCTAAGGTTGTGCTGGAGCTTATCGGAGCTGACTGTGGGCGAGAGGCGGGGTACACCCTGAACTGGTCGCCAGCCAATCGCAGGCCACATATAAACAAACAACCATTCACACTCACATTCATGCCTAAAGGCAATTTAAAGTCTTCAATCAACCTACCATGCATGTTTTTGGGATGTGGGAGGAAACCGGAGTACCCGGAGAAAACTCACGCAGGCCAGGGGGGAACATAAGCGGATTTGAACCGCTAACCAGTTGTCACCAGACATTTTGCAACAATATAATAATCAATAAATGTGAATATTTTCCAGATGTACTTGTAATGTTTGCTCAAATAATGGAATTGTCGTTATTTATAGCTTTTGGGCCATTATTGTTCTGGTCTGGGATTTTGAGATCAAATTGGGGTGAATGTGGGGCACAAACAAAAATCAGTTTGACCCCCTGGTGTACAGTATGTGCTGAGTGGGTTGCAACACAGAATGCCATGTTCATAGATATGAACTCGAGGTACGCCAGCGTGCTGCAGCTGTCAGGCTAACCGACGTGCTGACGTGGCGGCCATGTTGGGGAGGTCGACATTCCTATTGAAGGCAATGCATGGACATTGAAATTAAGTCGGCAATTGTTAATTTCTCAAATATATATTTTTACATGTAAAAGGGACTCCCGGTTCCCTTGTTGTAATTGTACGGCATTTTACGCAAATGTATGCACCACAATGTCCCCGCATCCTTGGTCTTTTGGTTTTCATACCGTGGACACACTTGGACTTTGACCTCCTTAGTTTAGCGTCATTGTTGGCACGGAGCTCAAAATGGCCATGGTGTATCTACCAATACATACAGGTATCTGTGGCTGTGTCCAGTGCAGGGAGGCTGACGCGATGCGGCGAACCCTCAGATACAAATATGTTCTATTCGGCTTTGTGGTGATGTGAGAAAGCGGCTCAGCAGAGGGGCTGGCAGAGTGATTCCTGAGTGCTATTTTTGCGGACTTGTACTGTAAATGGCAAGGGGGAAATGAAGTAGACATAATAATTGTGGTGCAACCTCTGAAACACTACAATGTGTGCAGCCCTCGGATGCCTACAATATAGTGTTTTTCATGGTGAACCCCCCCCCCCCCCCACCCCCCACCCCTCGACGACTGGTTCGGCCACACCACAAAAAAAACAGGTTTCCAGGTATGTTAAACAAGATAGCTCTACTTTTCACTATAAAAAAAATAAAAAATAAAGTGACAGAAGCAACTTATTGCATAATGCATTACACTGCAAATCATGGGATGCAGGATGTAAGTAGGTATAGTATGTAAGAAATGTTTTGTATTTTGGATCATAATTTAACTTTGCGTTAAAGTTGATAAACGGGCACTCCATGTCACGAAGGTTGCCGACCGCTGGCCTAAAGGGAGAGCCCCAACACCTTGCGAGGGAAACTAATGTCGGCTGCTTGTAAATGTGGCCCCCTTAACTCCCAAGCAGCAAAGGTGATGTTTACTGGTTGGGTGAATGCCCATGCACCATTCAGCACTCTTGCTAATGGTATAGAAATTATTTGTACTATTCCACGGCACAACAAAAACCACACGTCTCCTTCTCATACCGAGGTTTGACTTCCTGAAGGAGCCTTCTCTCAAAAACCTCCAAATAGATCTTACCAGCAAGAAAGGGAAGCGGAAGGTCCCGGTTAATATATCAACAACTGCAAACAGGAAATTGCACATATAACTAAATAAATAAACAAATAAAGCCACACCAATGAAAACATAACATCCTTGGTGGAAGCAATGATGAATGTATTTTTTCTAAACCACAGTGGTTGTATAAGTACTGTATGTGTGGGTATGTTATTGTGGTTGTGATTGGTCGGTCCCAACAGGGTCTGGTGTGATACTTGGTTGCTCTTATCGGGGGTTGCCAGATGTGAACCCTGAGGATAAAGATGATCCTGCATGGATGCATACACATACATAATAACACCCCTCCCTTTTTGCAAAGAGTTTGTTTGGGCGCTTGACGATGGATTGCTGGAATTGAATTAAAAACAGCTTGAGGCTGTTCGTCTGAATCCCGTTGATGAAGCTACTGAGGGAAAATGAAGAAAATGGGCTTCTGCTTCCAGGACCTTGAAAATCCTTTACTAATGGAATGAGAGAAGGCAGTAAAAGATAACAAGAGAAAGTGAGGGAAGAATTGGATATCACATAGATGAGTGTGGGTGAATGGCTACAAACACAATCCATTGTGTTTGCATGTGGACAACAAAGTGGATTGACATAAATGGAGCATAGTTAGAAGGCGCAAAATATCATTACAAGCATCACCGGAAAGATAGTGTCTTTGGCATTACCCCAACAATGTCGATTATTTTCATCGGTACACACTTAGTATTAGGACACGAGTTAACTTTTGACCTGCAATTATTGTAAATAAGGAACATTTTATCTGCCAATGGCTTAATTTTGCCAATATGTTCATGTTTTGGTTTGTTCACCGAAGCAAGGAAGCAATAAGCAGATTCAGAGCTGTATCATAATCGCTGTAACATAACTGATCAAACCATCATTAACTCTAGTAACTGGTATATGTATTTCCTGGTTCAAAAATGTGTCTCATTGATTATAATTTTTTTTCCCGGAACTATTTGCTTTTTCCCTCATTTTCCGTTTCTCTCCAACGATCATGGGTGAATTCTCTGGAAAACTTAGTGAAGGTAGAATTTTCAGCCATCTAATTTCCTAGAGTGAATAGAAGCATCTGCATAAAATTCTCTACTATGTATGGACAATCTGTCTTTCTTGGTGTGGGCACAAATACGTAAGTGACCCTTACGAGGCAGAGTTATTTGCAGAGGTGCATCTATAAACAGAGATTTATTGGTGCTCATCTGCCAATACAAATGCCAAGTATACACAGTTCCTCGGCTAGCAACTAGCGTCATCCTAGAAAGAAGACTAACATTAGCTAGCATTTTTGAAAAACAAACTGCACCACCAGATTTATGTCATTAATGACCTCTTAAACTTGAGTCAAAGAAACCAGTGTCTAAAATGCCTGTGGTTCGTGGTGGGCATATTATTTTCTGTAGCTGTTCTATATATGTACGAGGGGCAGACAAAAAGTAATGCAAAATGTTATGTAACCTAGCAAGCTAGTACTAGCACTAATGGTTGTACGTAAACATGCCGGCGTTATGTCAAATCATGCTCTAAAGTTTCGGAGTGTGTGAAGTAATTTAATTACAATAATGTAATTTAATTACAGTAAGTTAGCACCCATTATTTCTGTCATGTTGTAATGCTGGTTTGAACTGACTGATTAGAATACATGACTTGAATAGAAAATACTTTTGAAGATACTCAGTGTGCAATACACAAGTATATGCAGTAAATGAACAAGTCATTTAAATAGACAAATTGCTCCATCTTGTGATCGGATCGGTGATTGGTTATCGTTTTTTTTTAAACTCGCTGATCGGCCCCAAAAATCCTGATCCGATTTTTTCAGTCTCTTTAAGGTTCTGATGGGTGTAGCCAATGTTTAGTGCATTTACAATCAAGGACACAAAAAGTGCATTGAAGGAGAGCCGTATGCTGCTACAGAGTGGAATACAACTATAGACCCCACAATGCTGGGAAGGACACGCCCCGCTGCAATATGATTGGCTGCTTCATCGGCGCAAGGGCATAACACAGATAATGTGTCCTGCCTAGAATACGAGTGGGAGTTAACGACCATGCGCTCCGCCATCTTGGTTAGCATTGACGCGACTGTAGCCTACACTGCTCCGCCGCAATCGTAAATGGGTGGCGTTGCACTTATCAAACCGAACGGGACACGTGGACTGAGCCAAAACAGTTGCACTGAACAGTTTAGACGGTTTTCAAAAATCGTTCCACCCCAATGGGCTTGAAGCCTGTGAAGAACCTGAAGTCGGTTTGATTCCCTTGCCCAAGTACCAAGCTTTAGTTGATGCTGTATATATTTTGTCTCCACAAGACAAAACAAAGGCAAAGAGACACAATCCTTGAACTGAATTGGATTTTGACGTGAAAAATTGCAGTTTTTACACATATATTTTATAACAACATTTTACCCCCATGGTTTGAAATGTTTACAGCTACATTTTGTAAACATACACGCTTTTGTGGGAGTCAGTTATTGTGATTGACTGGTTTTCCACCGAGGGCCCCGCTTCTTGCTAGCGGGGATGTCTGCAAAGAATATGCATTATATCAAATGGATAAACCAAATGGAGAAATGTTTAAAAAAAGAGATGGCAATCACCAGGAGATATGTCTTAAAGATAAAGGATGGGAAAAAGAGGGAGAAACAAGAGTGCCTCTTAAGTCACCTCCATCAGCCTGTCATTAGGAGGATAATGAAGCCAGCACCACTGCTGCCAAGCAACCAATGATCTCTCTCTCTCTCTCTTTCTCTCTGTCTCTCTCTCCCTCTCTCTCTCTCTCTCTCACTCTCTTTCACTCTCTCTCTCTGTCACTCTCTCTTTCTCTGTCACTCTCTCTCTCACTCTCTCTCTCTCTCTTGCTCTCTCTCTCTGTCTCTCTCTTTCACACTCTCTCTCTCTCTCTCTCTCTATCACTTACTCGCATACACACACACAGACGCACAAACACAATTCCACCGCTGAAATCAAATACCCATTCTCTGTTAAGTAGAAAACAATAGTGTGTAGTCGTCCAGCAAAGTGATCATTGATCAACAGTTCAAGAATATTATCTGGATGCTGAATTTGGTTGAGAATGTTTTGGAAATTAAATCAAGAAACAATCTTGTCTTTTGTGGGTTTTTATTCCCAAAAAATTAAGAAATCTTTGCAAAAAGAGATGGAGTCAAGAGGTGCCCGCGTCTCTGCCCGTCTCTGAGACACATAAGGGAAAGCAATGTCTAATTATACTGAAAAACTGGGAGGGGAATGAGGAAAAAAAGACCTATTCAGAAAGTTATCTCATCTTGTCCTTGAGAGAAAAGGGAGGTTGGTACAGTCACCGAAACAGTATGACGGAAAGGACTAAGAAACAATTTAGCAACTAGACAATTTAGCCACTCGGCCACACAAGAACATAGGACTATTGAAGTCATCAAATCATCACGCACAAAATTATGAGATAATATGGGATAATATACTTTTAATAAAAGTGTATATAGACTATATTTTGTCATTTTGCCATAACAGTAACATTTACAGTCTTAGCTCTTTACATTACATTAACTATGGACTTTAGTACATTGTGAATATTTGAAGAAGACAAAGAATCAATAGAGAATTGGTACTGTACTTGAAGTAGATCTCAGACTGTTACTACTTCTTGTGCCATAACAGCTTTTTTCCTCATAATATAATGTTATTCCTATAATTTGCATGACGATGGGTTGCTGGAATTGAATTAAAAACATTATCTTAAAGCTGGCGGCACAGTGAGCGACTGGTTAGCACATCTACCTCACAGTCCTGAGGACCCGGGTTCAAATCCAGCCTCGCCTGTGTGGAGATTCCATGTTCTCCCTGCGCCTGGGTGGGTTTTCTCCGGGAACTCCGCTTTCCTCCCACATTCCAAAAACATGGATGGTAAGTTAATTGAAGACTCTAAATTGCCTGTAGTATGTTGAACGGTTGGTTGTTTATATCTGCCCTGTGATTGGCTGGCAACCAGTTCAGGGTGTACCCCGCCTCCTGCCCGATGATGGCTGGGATAGGCTCCAGCACTCCTGCGACCCTTGTGAGGATAAGCGGCTCAGAAAATGGATGGATGAATCTTAAAACTGTTCATCTGAATAATGACTCAAAATTTTAAAAAATGCACAATTGCTAAAATACATTTATTGAAATATCCACCCATTTGCTCAAACCCTTAAACACGAATAAAACATTTTAAACTACACTCACAAAACCCCAGACCTTTCTATCACAACCAAACTTTCACCTCAAAAGCAGTTATCCCGTGGATAAAACCAAACAACGTGTTCACACAGCAAGTAAAAATATATTCACCATAGAGCATTTATTAGACACTACATACAATAATTTAGGGCACAGCATCCATGGCATGTAGTTAATTTGTTTATTGATTGTAACAAATACGCCTATGAACCACAGTTGTCAACGACAACGGCAAGAGCTAATAACCTTTGCATTCCTGCCTCCTGACCTCAGCCAGCCGGTCTGTTTTCACAAGACACAGGAAACCTGTTTAATATCAATTGTGCCATAAACTGGTCAGGAGTTCTCCTCCAGCCATTCTTAAAGGCTTCTCCAACAAGGACCTTTTTAACAAGAACTGACCTAATGACAAATAATTTGTGAATCTCCCTTTTCAAATGTGACAGTTCAGGGCAATTGTTGAACAATGGAACATGACAACCCCACCCCTGTAGTTTTCATTATATTTTCTCTAAAATTCCACGTCCTGTGTGTGTTTGAGTCCAAAAACAGTTGACCGCTGAAATCAAGAACTTTTATTTCTATTAATGTAGCGAACCTTCGAGATGATAGAGATTGATAGAGGTTCGTATCCGCCATCTTGGTGCAGTACATTTAATTAATTAATTAACTTTTGATGTCTTGTTCATCTACAGGTACGGCTCAATAAATTAGACTAATGGGAGAAAAGTCCATTTATTTCAGTACTCATACAAAATGTAGATTCATTAAACACTTGGGAAAATACTAATTTCTACATTAAAAGTCATGGCAATGGTTTCTTGATTTTGTGTTCTATAATATTGTAGTTTCAAGAGATGGTGAATTTTGGGTTTTTGTTTGCTGTAATCCATAATCATCAGAATTATTCATAAATATTTAAAAATCAAAATCATCTTTATGAGTTTCAGTTTTTTAATTGAACTACCTAACTAAATTAAGCCTTTGATACTATACTAATTTAACTGCACTTCGTGTATACAAGCAAAACTCTCATAATCCCGAAAGTGCTGGTTTTGTGGTAACATACAGTACTATGTGTTTCTGTGTGTACCTTCTGCACCTTTCTCAGTTTCGTGGCACAGTGATGTCAGTCCTTGGTAGGAATGACTGGTGTAGTGAGTATGCCCTGACGGAAGAAGGTGGCAACAGCAACTCCCACAACTGGTAAACTCTGCATTCCTCCCGACTGCCCCGCTGAGCCAGACGGTCACAAGAAGCCTGGTTTATGTCACCCGGACCTTAAACTAATTAACAGCTCCCCTAGAAATCTGGGCTTCCATTCAACAAAGAGCCTTTTTTGTGCAGAACTGAGATGACGACCAAAATGTTGGGAGAACCTCTATCCAAATGGAGAAGGCGTTCGACCGTGTCCCTCAGGGAGTCCTGTGGGGGGTGCTTTGGGTGTATGGGGTGCCAAACCCCCTGATATGGGCTGTTCGGTCCCTGTACGACCAGTGTCAGAGTTTGGTCCGCATTGCCGGCAATAAGTCGGACTTGTTTCCGGTGAGGGTTGGACTCCGGCAAGGCTGCCCTTTGTCACCATTCATAACTTTTATCGACAGAATTTCTAGGCGCAGCCGAGGTGTAGAGGGGTCCGGTTTGGTGGCCTCAGTATTGTATCTTTTCTTTTTGCAGATAATGTGGTTCTGTTGGCTTCTTCAAGCCGAGTGTGAAGCAGCTGGGATGAGAATCAGAACCCCCAAATCTGAGACCATGGTCCTCAGTCGGAACTGGGTGAAGTGCCCTCTCCAGGTCAGGGATGAGATCCTGCGCCAAGTGGAGGAGTTCAAGTATCTTGGGGTCTTGTTCACGAGTGAGGGGAGAATGGAACGGGAAATCGACAGGTGGATCGTGCTGCATCACTGCAGCTTCTGCAATGATGCAGACTTTGTATCGGTCTGTTGTGGTGAAGAAGGAGCTAAGCTGAAAGGCGAAGCTCTCAATTTACCAGTCAATCTACTTTCCTCCCCTCACCTATGGTCACGAGCTGTGGGTCGTGACCGAAAGAACAAGATCCCAGATACAAGCGGGCGAAATGAGTTTCCGGGCTCTCCCTTATCGAACGATTGAGAAGCTCGTCATCCGGGAGGGGCTCAGTGTAGAGCCGCTGCTCCTCCGCATTGAGAATCAGAATCAGAATCAGAATCAGAATCAGAATCATCTTTATTTGCCAAGTATATCCAAAACACACAAGGAATTTGTCTCCGGTAGTTGGAGCCGCTCTAGTTCAACAGACAGTCAATTTACAGAACACTTTGGAGACATAAAGACATTGACAAAAAACAATTGTGCAAAAAGATGCAGAGTCCTCTAGCACTTAGAGCAGTTCGAATGACTAATATTGCAATAGTCCAGTGCCAATGACCATTGTGCAAAGGGCGTCGAGACTTCAAGGAGTGGATGCAGTTTAAAGTGACGAGTAATGTGATAATCTGGGACAATGTTGGTTGTGCAAATGTTACAGATACTCCTCAATCAGTGTGCAAATGGAGCAGATGCTACTCTGGCATGAGTGGCCAGTATATGCAAATAGTCCAGCATGGCGACACAACTACAGTGAGTGCACGAGTAATACATAATTGGCCCCACAGAAATGTGACAACGAACTCAAGTCAAAAAATTTACAGCTTGTTGTAAAGGTGTTTGTTTTTGTTCGGTGTTTAAGAAGTTGATCGCAAGAGGGAAGAAGGTGTTGGAATGTCTACTAGTTCTAGTTTGCATTGATCGGTAGTGCCTACCTGAGGGAAGGAGCTGGAAGAGCTGGTGACCGGGGTGCGGAGGGTCCGAGAGGATTTTGTACGCCCTTGTCTTAGTTCTGGCAGCGTGCAAGTCCTCAATGGTGGGTAGGGGGGTACCGACAATCCTTTCAGCAGTTTTGATTGTCCGTTGCAGTCGGAGTTTGTCCTTTTTTGTAGCAGCACCAAACCAGACTGTGATGGAAGAACACAGGACTGATTCGATGACCGCTGTGTCGAACTGTCTCAGCAGCTCCGGTGCCAGACCGTGCTTTCTCAGAAGCCGCAGGAAGTACATCCTCTGCTGGGCCTTTTTGAGGATGGAGTTGATGTTGGTCGCCCACTTCAGGTCCTGAGAGATTATAGTTCCCAGGAACTTGAAGGTCTCGACGGTTGATACAAGTCAGCTGGACAACGTGAGGGGCAACTGTGGCGAAAGATGCCTCCTGAAGTCCACGATCATCTCTACAATCTTGAGCTTGTTCAGCTCCAGGTTGTGTCGGCCGCACCACAGCTCCAGCCGCTCCGCTTCCTTTCGATATGCAGACTCGTCACCGTCCTTGATGAGGCCGATGACAGTGCTGTCATCTGTAAACTTCAGGAATTTGACAGTCGGGTTCGCTGAGGTGCAGTCGTTCGTGTACAGAGAGAAGAGCAACGGAGAGAGGACACAACCTTGGGGCGCCCCAGTGCTGATGCTGCGTGTGGATGAGGTGGCCTCTCCCAGCCTGACCTGCTGTGTCCTGCCCGTCAGAAAGCTGTAAATCCACTGGCAGATGGCAGGTGAGACGCTGAGCAGGAGAAGCGTGGTTGAAAGGAGTTCAGGGATGATGGTGTTGAACGCTGAGCTGAAGTCCACGAACAGGATCCTCGCGTAGGTCCCTGCACTGTCGAGGTGTTCTAGGATGAAGTGCAGTCCCATGTTGACTGCATCATCCGCAGACCTGTTCGCTTGGTAGGCAAACTGCAGGGGGTCCAGCAGGGTACCTGTGACACTCTTGAGGTGGTCCAGCACGAGACGTTCAAAGGACTTCATGACTACAGATGTCAAAGCGACAGGCCTGTAGTCATTCAGACCAGAGATTGCAGGTTTCTTGGGGACTGGAATGATGGTGGAGCGTTTGAAACAGGATGGAACTTCGCACATTTCCAAAGATCTATTGGAGATCTGAGTGAAGACTGGAGCGAGCTGGTCCGCGCAGACTTTGAGGCAGGATGGGGACACATGGTCCGGGCCTGCCGCTTGGCATTTCTCAACATCCAGTCACTCACAACCAAGGGATATCTCATCCTTAACCATAATCTTCACCTCACCTCCAGCTCTGCTTCCTGTTGTCTCTAATCTGTACATAATGCCTGACCTTGCCACTGTTCTCTAGACTTTCTCTCCTATCCGAGCAGGGACATTTCTGTCAAATAACACACATAACAGCTGACACTTTCCTCCACCCATCCCAACCTGCTGGGATCCATTTCTTCACCTCCCTACCACACTCACCATTGCTCTAGACTGTTGACCCCAAATATTTAAAGTCCTCCACCCTCGCTATCTCTTCTCCTTGCAGCCTCACTCTTCTCCCTCCACCCTTCTCATTCATGCTCATATATTCTCTCATGCCTCCATCTTTCTAACTGTTCCTCCACCTGCTCCCTGCTTTCACTGCAGATCACAATGTCATCTACAAACATCATGGTCCATGAGGATTCCAGTCTAAACTCATTTGTCAGCCTATCCATCACCAGTGCAAACAGGAAGGAGCTCAGGGGTAGAGGTGGGTAGGAACGCGTTATATTAACCGTTACATTTACTCAAGTAAAATTTGGGATAAATTGTACTTGTCAGAGTAGTTTTAATGAAGCATACTTTTCACTTTTTCTCAAGTATTTATGTTAAGAAGAAAGGGTACTTTTACTCCGTTACAATAATCGACATGCCGCTCGCTACTTTCATTTATCAATAATTGTAAATAATAGTCGGGTTGCGGTAGCCTTAGCAGGGAAGTCTGGGCGTTCCCAAACTAGCCGGGAGACATCATCTCTCCAGCGTGTCCTGGGTCGTCCCCGGGGTCTCCTCCCAGTGGGACCTGCACGCAACCCCTCACTAGGGCCGGATCCAGGAGGCATCCTAATCCCCGAGCCAAATCTCAATGCGGAGGAGTAGAGGCTCTACTCTGAGCCCATCCCGGATGACCAAGCTTCTCACCCTCTAAGAAAGACCCTGGACTTATTTATAAACTTATTTCAGCCACTTGTATCCGGGAACTTGTTCTTTCGGTCATGAACCCCAGCTCATGACCATAGGGAGATCGATCGGTAAATTGAGAGCTTCACCTTTCGGCGTAGCTCCGTCTTCACCACAACGGACCGATACAAAGTCTGCATCCGTCTGTCGATCTCCCGTTCCATTCTTCCCTTACTCGTGAACAAGACCCCAGGATACTTGAATTCCTCCACTTGGGGCAGGATCACACACAAAAAAATTAGCAGGGACGCATAAAATCAATCTGCATCTGAGGACGCAGAGCTGTGGCTTAGTACTCCGGTGTGGTGCTGGAATTTTTTTTAGACGAAACCAGACTAATTTCGTCGCATATGTGCCCTATTTATGAATGGTGTGGCAAAAAAAACCAAAAAAAACAGAAGGTGCGTACAGGTGCCGAGTCATTTGAGGAAGAAAAAGACATTTCAGCACACACATGAAACCCATTGTAGTCTCTAAACCAATCAGGGATAGTGAACGGCGGGAACCCGCCGGCTGATGGGTCGTGGGCGTGTCTTGTGTGTGTGGTCCCACACGTGTGTGTGTGTGTGTGTATGTGTGTGTGTATTTACGTGCTTTTGAAATGCGGGCGTACACAAATCTACGTTTTCTGACAGTGAGCCAGTTGCTGCATACTTACAGAAAGTTGAGCAGCATAAATGAAATTAGTTTCTAAGTCTAACACCACTGGGATGTGGGTGGGAAGAACAACAGGGGTCCCGGTGCTATGTCCGTTACAAATATATGAAAACTGGCTGACTGGTTAGAGCGTCTGCCTCACAGTTCTGAGGTCCGGGGTTCAATCCCCGACCCTGGCTGTGTGTAGTTTGCATGTTCTCCCCCTGCCTGCGTGGGTTTTCTCCGGGCACTCCGGTTTCCTCTCACATCCCAAAAACATGCATTAATTGGAGACTCTAAATTGCCCCGAGGTGTGAATGTGAGTGCGAATGGTTGTTTGTTTATGTGCCCTGTGATTGGCTGGCAACCATTTCAGGGTGTACCCTGCCTCCAGCCCGATGATAGCTGGGATTGGCTCCAGCACTCCCGCGACCCTTGTGAGGATAAGCAGCTCAGAGAAAATGGATGAATGGATTTACCCACAGTTATCAGAATCTGGAATTCCAAATTTCACCCTTTTCTCTGTACTATTTTAAACCACAAGGAGAGGTACACATGTAGCTAAAGTGGGAAGAATCACATGCAGCGATATTCACAACCTGCATCTGTCTCTGTGTATCAACTGGAGGGACTCTGACAGCAGCTCAGTGGTCAAAGTGTAGCACTGATTATAGGTGACAGGGGTGCTGTTGGCCACAGGGATATGGGAGCACAGCATGGCAATGGGGAAAGGTCATCACAACAGCACTGTCAGCATCATCACTGTGACACTGTGATGAAGGAGCCACGTAAAAGAACAAGGAGACCTATTATTACTACTAGGACAATAAAATATGGGCAGCATAAATATTTGTGTTTTCAGCATGATGAGGGTGTGTGTTTGAGCAGACCAGATCTGCTTTTTTATTTCTGTACTTTTTTGTTGTTGTTGGTTTTTTTTAAAAGTTTTGCGGTTTTAGAGGAATATAACATCAGCTGTCACACTAAGGTCAAATTACTACATAAGGCTGCTTTAATTTGTTGTATAATCCTTTGAATCTGCACTTTTGCCTGACCACCTTACAGTCTTTGTCTCTCCATTCTATTCCTTGTTATACATGTAGGTCCTCGAATACAAGTGGGAGCAGAGGGCAGAAGGAGGGAGTGATTGGAATTCATTCTGGTCAAATGATTTTAAACTCTGGAGCTGAGAGGCTTTTCTAATCACAGCTGAATGGGCTGGAGTTAATGTGGGTAGGCTGTGGAGTGGAAGAGAGGGGAGGAGCGAGAACTCTATCATCAATGTAGCGCTCTGGAGGGCTCTTCACACAACTCAGATGGTGCAATTGCACAGATACTGAATAGACAGACGAGCTGTATTACTGACGTGACTAACTCAAAAGATGCAGTTACATTTTTTGCTGTTCAGAGATTGCCATTGTCCCCATCTTATTCTATACCGAATGAAATGTATATACAGGGTGCAAGTGCATGCATTTTAATTTAATGTAGATTATTTTGGTTTTATGACACACTTGTTACATGCATGTGCATGAGATTTCTTAAACATGAGATTTCTTCATCAGCTAGCAACTCCCCCAAAAAATTAACAGCAGCAAACAGCAACAGATGCAAAGAGTCAGAATTCAACCATTTATGTGAGTGACTAGCATAGGCCTGCATGTAAACAGCATACATAAACCCAGTGACGCTTTTATGAGAAAAAAAATGGTAGGACACCAAGCAGTTAAGCGAGCTAAACAAATAATGCTGTTTAATATTTAAACCGATTTTTTTTATTATTATTTGGGGGACCCCAAAGATAACAAGGAAATGTTAGGCACGTGTGTGCTTAGTGCCCTTATATTGTGTGGTGTACTCAAGATAACAACACAGCACACCACATATATCTCCACCGACAATTCTGAGTCACATATGACGTGAGAAGCAGGAGTTGGACCCAGAAGAGGACATTGACACCAAAGTAAGAACTTAAACTTTATTAAACAAAGAAACAAAGTAATAATCAAACAAGGATCGGACGTGGCAGCTAGCAGCTGAGCTCTTAACATGGCGAGGCTAAAAAAGAAGAGAGAAAAAAGCCTTCAGTTCAAACTAAAGGCGGTGGAAAAATCCAGGAAAAAAGCTCTCCCAAAACAACAAAGTAATGAATGGAAAATCACTAGTAAAAACTAGGCACAAGACCAAAAGTACAACAAAGGGAAATTATAAAACTAGGAGCGACCAACAGGAGCAAAAGGGAGAAAATGTGAGCAATGAGGTGAAAAAGACAGATTATGTTAATGTAACAAGACGTTCTGGCGATGAGTGGAAGTCAGACCGGTGATTAGATGCTGGGGGTGATGAATGATGGGAGACAGCTGGAGCTCAGCACACCTGACCACACCCAGCCCTGAAACAAAACAAAGACAGAAGCAACACACGGACCGAAACAGCAACAATTTCAAAATAGCACTCACATCTCATCCCCCAAACCAGAAATCTATCATTGTAGCAAGTGTGATCAATGAGAGGCAGCATGGTCCCACCAGAGTGCCAGTAAATACCAGAGGTCGGTAGTCATGCGTTACATTTGCTCCGTTACATTTACTCAAGTAACATTTTCCATAAACTTGCCAGAGTGCTTTAAATGCACTGAACCTTTTACTTTTACTCGAGTATTTATGTGAAGAAGGATCGACTCCGTTACAATGATCGACAGGCCGTTCGCTGCTTTTATTGATCCATTCACGTCTATCTTTAGACTCCATCTTCGACTTCTGCATAGGCCGCCCGTTGCGCCAATCACTAATGTCATTTGACTCCAATTCATCAATCAGATGACACAAGGCAGTCACATGACCACCCACATAGCCTTCGCAAGACAATCAAAATGACTAATTTGGGGGGGACAGCCGCACAAGTGTGTTTACTTTACAGTCTCCAAAAAACAACAGCTTTGTTATGCAGCTCTTAAATTGACATAAGATAGGGCTAATGTTGCCATTTCCACTGCCAAAACAACAATAGAAACATCTGCAACTTACCCCAAGGTGTTTTCTTAAGTTAGAAGTGGGCTGAAATATCCAAGTTTGGGCAGTCACAATTTAAGAGCTGCATGACAAAGCTGTTGTTTTTTGGAGTCTGTAAAGTAAACACACTCGCGCGGCTGTTTTTTTTCCGTCCAAATTTTTTCACTTTGATTGGTTCGTGAAGGCTACATGCACGGTCATGTGACTGCCTTGTGTCGTCTGATTGGTGTCAAATTACATTAGTGATCACGTTGGATTGGCGCAACAGGCGCTCTACGTGGAAGTCGAAGATGGAGTCTAAAAATAGACGCGCACACGCAGAAATGGGTAAATAAAAGTAGCGAACGGCATGTTGATCATTGTAACGGAATAAAAGTTTCGATCCTTCTTCACATAAATGCTCAAGTAAAAGTAAAAAGTATGGTGCAGTTAAAGTACTCTGACAAGGATAAAGGATAGTTTATCGAAAATGTTGCCTGAGTAAATGTAATGGAGTAAATGTAGCATCTTACTACCCAGCTCTGATAACTGAAATATAGTTTTAATCAACAAGCAGATTTAGAAGTCAACAGAAAAGATGATTTATCGAGTAACATCACACCTTTTCCCAACAAGCATAAATTTAACATATCTACCCTGCCCTTTAGGCTACAGACAGCAGGAAGAGTAAGTCAGACAGAGCACTCAGCACTGTGTAGAGATAATGTGACAAGTCTCTCTTAATGTACTTTAATTACTGCTCTTTACTGAACATGAAATACGTATTAGAAAGAAAGTCCTGTCACCACAGGACAAAAAAAATAATAAATAAAAGGGTAAAGAATCTCTCAGTACAAGCTGAAGATGCGGTGTGAATAAAATGAATGGGAAAAAGTAACGTTTCAGGAAACATCAATTATGTGACTTTATTTTTTACACTAAAACAGGGACACAATGGTTTAAAAATTGATGCTCCTGTCAGTGTCAGTATGTTTGATTCAAGCCAGCATGCAGTGTTGCTGCTGTTCCCCCGACAACAATTTTCCAGCCTTGGTATGGTTTTGCCTGCCTTTTTACTCCTCCATTCCCCTTATGGGCATGTTGGAAACTACTACAAAGGATTTTCTAAATTGGCATGCAGTGGGCATCTGAGGGCCAGGGATCAGAGGAGAGGAGATCACTCATAGTACCTTCGACTTGGTGCGGGTTTGTGTTCAACTAACTAAAGATTAGCCTGCAGTGCAAACCTGTACGACTGCAGACTGTCGGGGAAGCACATCAATGGATAAGGGACTCCCGCAGACATTAAAGACATATGTACACATGGCAGATCAAAATAAAATGCTGACAGTGAGCTGGTTTCATCTTCTGGCACTATCTCCTGAAGAGCCAACTGGCCACGGCTACATGCCTGTGCTCATCACTGCTGGCATTCTCCTCTAACATTCTACCTTCTAATTGACCACCACATATCTCTGTTTGACCATGCATGCTATTTTGCACACAGTAATCTGGCCCATCATTTTTGGATAGGCTTCCAATTACAAAATGTAAATGCAACGCAACACGTCATTTTTAGACCGACACGTTGGCTGGCAACACATAAACTCACCGTGTATCCACAAGAGGTGATTTAGAGCCAGCATTTATGCATATATCATGTTGAAAACAGATCCACAAAAGATAGCAAACATGGCTTATTGCTGCCTGTCAGCACCTTTTAAAATACTGCCAACATGAGAAGTACAGTGGTTCTTTGAACCCAAGTTTTATCTTCCTCTAGTCACCATGCCAGAACTCCTGAGAAATGTTCCTAACTCGTAATTATTCAAAATGACAAACTATCCTGTAATTTAAAAAAAAACGTGGATAACAACAGAACAATATTAAAAACACCTTCAGTGTACTTGCTTGCTTGAAATTTTGTTTCTATACACAATTATTTTTAGACAGCTATTGCTGAGATTTGTGTAGCAATTTTTCAACATGCTGTTTTGGGCAATAACTGAATAAAAGTTCCACAAAGTACTAAATAACTCAGTCTAGTTGTATGCTCTTCTACCCTAAACTCGGCTGCGAACTGCTCCAGTGAGAGTTGGAGCTCACAGCTTGATGAAGCCAACAGAACCACATCATTAGCAAAAAGCAGAGATGCAATACTGAGGCCACCAAACTGGACCCCCTCTACGCCTTGGCTGCACCTAGAAATTCTGTCCATAAAAGTTATGAACAAAATCGGCGACAAAGGGCAGCCTTGGCGGAGTCCGACCCTCACCGGGAACGAGTCCGACTTACTGCCGGATATGCGGACCAAACTCTGACTCCGGTCGTACAGGGACCGAACAGCCCATATCAGGGGGTTCGGTACCCCATACTCCTGAAGCACCCTCCACAGGACTCCCGGAGGGACACGGTTGAACGCCTTCTCCAAGTCCACAAAACACATGTAGACTGGTTGGGCGAACTCCCATGCACCCTCGAGGACCCTGCCGAGGGTGTAGAGCTGGTCCACTGTTCCACGGCCAGGACGAAAACCACACTGCTCCTCCAGAATCTGAGATTCGACTTCCCGATGGACCCTCCTCTCCAGCACCCCTGAATAGACCTTACCAGGGAGGCTGAGCAGTGTGATCCCCTTGTAGTTGGAACACAGGGGGACCACCACCTCAGTCTGCCAATCCAGAGGGACTGTCCCCGATGTCCACGCAATGTTAAAAAGGGGGACCACCACCCCAGTCTGCCAATCCAGAGGGACTGTCCCCGATGTCCACGCAATGTTGAAGAGGCGTGTCAACCAGGACAGCCCCACAACATCCAGAGCCTTTAGGAACTCCGGGTGGATCTCATCCACCCCCGGGGCCCTGCCACCGAGGAGCTTTTTAACTACCTCGGTGACCTCAAACCCAGAGATAGGAGAGCCCGCCTCAGAGAACCCACACTCTGCTTCCTCATGGGAAGGCGTGTCGGTGGAATTGAGGAGGTCTTCGAAGTATTCTCCCCAACAACTCACGACGTCCCGAGTCGAGGTCAGCAGCGCCCCATCCCCACTATACACAGTGTTGATGGCACACTGCTTTCCTCTCCTGAGACGTCGGATGGTGGACCAGAATTTCCTCGAAGCCGTCCGGAAGTCTTTCTCCATGGCCCCACCGAACTCCTCCCATACTCGAGTTTTTGCTTCAGCGACCACCAGGGCTGCATTCCGCTTGGCCAGCCGGTACCCATCAGCTGCCTCAGGAGTCCCACAGCCCAAAAAGGCCCAATAGGACTCCTTCTTCAGCTTGACGGCATCCCTCACCGTTGGTGTTCACCAACGGGTTTGGGGATTGCCGCCACGACAGGCACCGACCACCTTACGGCCACAGCTCCGGTCGGCCGCCGAAGCAATGGAGGCGTGGAACATGGTCCACTCGGACCCGATGTCCCCAGCCGGAGGTGGGAGTTGAAACTCCTTCTGACAGGGCATTCTGCCAGACGTTCCCAGCAGACCCTCACAATACGTTTGGGCCTGCCACGTCGGACCGCCATCTTCCTCCACCATCGGAGCCAACTCACCACCAGGTGGTGATCAGTTGACAGCTCCGCCCCTCTCTTCACCTGAGTGTCCAAGACATGCGGCCGCAAGTCCGATGACACGCCCACAAAGTTGATCATCGAACTGCGACCTAGGGTGTCCTGGTGCCAAGTGCACGTGTGGACACCCTTATGCTTGAACAATCCGTTACGAGCACAGAAGTCCAATAACAGAACACCGCTCGGGTTCTGATCGGGGGGGCCGTTCCTCCCAATCACGCCCTTCCAGGTCTCACTGTCATTGCCCACGTGAGCATTGAAGTCCCCCAACAGAACAATGGAATCCCCAGTGGGAGCGCTCTCCAGCACCCCCTCCAAGGACTCCAAAAAGGGTGGGTACTATGAACTGCTGTTTGGCGCATAGGCACAAACAACAGTCAGGACCCGTCCCCCCACCCGAAGGCGGAGGGAGGCTACCCTCTCGTTCACCGGGGTGAACCCCAATGTACAGGCGCTGAGCCGGGGGGCAATAAGTATACTCACACCTGCTCGGCGCCTCTCACCGTGGGCAACTCCAGAGTGGAAGAGAGTCCAACCCCTCTCGAGAGGACTGGTACCAGAGCCCAAGCTGTGTGTGGAGGCGAGTCCGACTATATCTCGTCGGAACTTCTCGACCTCACACACCAGCTCGGGCTCCTTCCCTGCCAGAGAGGTGACATTCCACATCCCTAGAGCCAGCTTCTGTAGCCGGGGATCGGCCACCGCCCAGCTCACACTGCACCCGACCCCTATGGCCCCTCCCACAGGTGGTGAGCCCATGGGAAGGGGGGTCCACGTTACCCTTTCGGGCTGTGCCCGGCCGGGCCCCATGGGTGCAGGCCCGGCCACCAGGCGCTCGCCTTCGAGCCCCACCACCAGAACCTGGCTCCAGTGGGGGACCCCGGTGACGCGCGTCCCGGCAAGGGAAAACGAAGTCCATTGTTTGTCGTCATCATTATGGGTCTTTGAGCCGTGCTTTGTCTGGTCCCTCACCTAGGACCTGTTTGTCATGGGTGACCCTGCCAGGGGCATAAAGCCCCAGACAACTTAGTTCCTAGGATCACTGGGACACACAAACCCCTCCACCACGACAAGGTGACGGCTCAAGGAGGGGCACAACTAGCCTAACCAGTCAATATTTGCTGAACATAAAGGACTCATAACTAAAAGCAACTTGTGTGTAATAGTTACAGCAACATTTTCATTGTCGTCAAGCTATATTATATTATAACATGACAAAGATACTATGGTGATTTTAAAAAACAGGTTCCTTTAGGGTGTACACATATTTAAATGAATACACCTCCCTCTGGCCATAATATTTATGTGTTGTTTTAGTTAAAGTAATATTATTGGAGGAATATTAAAATTTGTATGTTTACATGCTGATTAAGATACAATGAAATACAGTAGAACTATTAATACTACTAATAGAAGTATTTATTTGGAAGATTACTTCTTCATGGGTCAAATTGAAAGTTAAAGATCCTTCAGTATTTGTCCCATCAGTATAGTCAAACCAGTATAGATTTAAATCCCTCAATGACGGTAATATTTAATGTTTTTACACATTGATCAGTTGTGAAGCAAGTATTGGAATCATTAACACAGGCACGTGCTGTTACAGAAGAGATACTCGGAAATATCCTTGATTCTACCAAAAAGTAAGGAAAAATGTCTTTTGTAGAACACAAGACGGACCTTGAGTTAATTTGCGCCTAACTGAGGTAATGGGGTTACATGTCACACCTCACCAATCTCTAGGAATGTCGGTGCGCCATTAAATCACATTCTTACTTTTTCCTCTGACTAATTGAAGTTGGTATTTCAAATATATCTAAGGCACATACACACTTCATGTCTCGAAAATCCTGTAAAGTCTTAATTTATGTATAATTTGCTCCAGGCGGCACGGTGGACGACTGGTTAGAGCGTCAGCCTCACAGTTCTGAGGACCCGGGTTCAATCCCCGGCCCCGACTGTGTGGAGTTTGCATGTTCTCCCCGTGCCTGCGTGGGTTTTCTCCGGGCACTCCGGTTTCCTCCCACATCCCAAAAACATGCATAAATTGGAGACTCTAAATTGGCCGTAGGTGTGCATGTGAGTGCGAATGGTTCTCTGTTTGTATGTGCCCTGCGATTGGCTGGCAACCAGTTCAGGATGTACCCCGCCTCCTGCCCGATGACAGCTGGGATAGGCTCCAGCACGCCCGCGACCCTAGTGAGGAGAAGCGGCTCAGAAAATGGATGGATGGATGGATTTGCTCCATTTGAAATTTACAGCGTATCAACCTAAAATGCTAAAGCATGTTTTATCCAAGATTTAAATTGTTGAGTTTACCTAATTTAATACCCCCAGATTGAAAGTGTCAGAAATCATGCAATAGAGATAATGTTTCAACACACATTGTTGAAAGGAAGCATTAATATCCATGACTACATACATTTGTGAAGCATGAATACCTGCAGAATTATTAGTGACAAACCAAAAAAAAGACGTTTTGAATTTTGTAAAAATGGAACATTAGCAAGTGAACAAGTTTTATCCACCTTTCACAAATTCAGTTTTATTTTGCATTAACATTGTACAACTCCAATTCTAATGAAGTTGGGACGTTGTGTTAAAGATAAATAAAAACAGAATACAATGATTTGCAAATCATGTTCAACTGATATTTAATTGAAAACATGACAAATACAAGATATTTAATGTTCAAACTGATCAAATGTATTGTTTTTAGCAAATAATCATTAACTTAGAATTTCATGGCTGCAAAAAAGGCTGGGACAGGTGGCAAGAAAGACTGCGAAAGTTGAGGAATGCTCCTCAAACACCTGTTTGGAACATCCCACAGGTGAACAGGCTAATTGGGAACAGGTGGGTGCCATGATTGGGTATAAAAGGAGCTTCCCTGAATTGCTGAGTCATTCACAAGCAACGATAGGGCGAGGTTCACCTCTTTGTGAACTAGTGTGTGAGAAAATAGTCGAACAGTTTAACGACAATGTTCCTCAACGTACAATTGCAAGGAATTTAGGGATTTCATCGTCTACAGTCCATAATATCATCAAAAGGTTCAGAGAATCTGGAGAAATGACTGAATGTAAGCGGCAAGGCCGAAACCCAACACTGAATGCCCGTGACCTTCGATCCCTCAGGCGGCACTGCATCAAAAAGCGACATCAATGTGTAAAGGATACCACCACATGGGCTCAGGAAGACTTCAGAAAACCAATGTCAGTAAATACAGTTCGGCGCTACATCCGTAAGTAGCAAAAGCCATTTATCAACAACACCCAGAAACGCCGCCTGCTTCTCTGGGCCCGAGCTCCAGCTACTCCGGTTTCTTCCCACATCCCCAAAACATGCATAGTAGGTTAATTCTCCGTAGGTGTGAATGTGAGTACAAATGAGTGTTTGTTTGTTTCTATGTGCCCTGTGACTGTTACCCCGCCTCTCGCCCGCAGTTCGCTGGGATAGGCTCCAGCATAGTAGTCGAAAATGGATGGATGGAAAATTTCATACTAGGCAGAGTTCACATCAAGTTCAATTCGAGGTGTGGAAAAGATGAATTTATGATGAAAATGACACATGCAACACACCCTTGTTTAATCCTGGAGATTTTCCAAAGAGAGCTCAAACACCCCTCGAAGGACATCAAAAATGTGTCTGAGTTCATTACACGCCATGTCACACACATGCACACAAGTACACACACACAAACACACACAAGATGACAAAAAGTCCCAAGTTCTCTGTTAAATGGCAAAATATCACACAAAACTTCTGACTTGCTTATTGCCACATGAATGGCACAATAAATGGAAAACATGGTGATAAATGACCTGTGTGTTCCGAAGGCAGCCTCCTAAGTCTAAATGTTGTCAGTGATAAACTGTGCTGTAAATATGAGCTCCCCAATGGCTAATGAGATGATTTAGCCAGATGAGCCCTCACATAGCTGGGAAGCCTGTGACTGATAACACTGCTTAGAAACATTTATTGAAGCTGGCAGATCATTTCTTCACACTCTAAGCAAACTTGACTCCTGGTGTGAGCATGATACATGCATCCCAGCTGCAATTCACCCTTGACAGACACGGGCAGATTAGCGCGGGGCCATTTGGATCATGGGATGTGTGGATTGAAACCACTCACGCTAAACAAAGTTATTAGGAAGAACTGGAACACTGAGCTGGTTTGTATATGATTTTTGAGTGTGTGTGTGTGTGTATGTACATATTATAAATATATATATATATATATATCCATCCATTTTCAACACCGCTTATCCTGGTTAGGGTCGCGGGGTGCTGGAGCCTATCCCAACTGACTTCGGGCGAAAGGCGGTCTACACCCTGAACTGGTTCGCCAGTCAGTCGCAGGGCACATATAGACACGGCCGACCATTCGCTCTCACATTCACACCGTCACTGAGTGGGAACTGAACCCACGCTGCCTGCACCAAAGTCAGGCGAGTGTACCACTACACCATCAGTGACATATATCTTTGTATGTCTTTGTAGACCTTTGAGTAGGTCTTTGTATTATTTATGCTGTACATAGTTTGGTGTGCTTTTAATTATTTAAATCATATGCTGCTAAACTGCTGTTATTGTTTCTGCAATAATGCCAATAAAGCCTAGTCTCCATAAATGTTTTTGTGCACTGGGACACAGTCACACTGGTGTCGAAAAATGGCCTTCCACAAGCTGTTCCCCAAAAACTTGAAAGAATAAAGAATATTAATAAAGAAAGAATAAAGACTACCATGAAAATAAAGACTTACTATACAGGATCTAATTAGTTTACCCCTTATTGATTACCGTAAAGTTTGGATTGTAAGCTGCAACTTTTTCCTCCAGCTTCAACTTGCTGTGACTTGTTCGTGTGTTTTCCCAGAGTGTCACATTTTCATCAATTCTTATCTTGTCTTTAACTATTTTAACGTGCAGGAAGTTTTAAATGAGCTCCATGATGAAGTGGTAACTTTTTGAAAACAAATCGCACACATTTTAGTATTTGGATCAGTATTCAGATCTGTTTTGCTGAAGCATGCACACTCATCATACCAAAAATGTGACACAAAACCTACGATCGAGTTCAAGTTGAACATGGTCACAGAAAAAGACGATCAAGCCACTGAATCCTAAAATTCAGGACATTTTTGTTGTGCATATAATGTTTTGGCTGTAGCAGCATTTTCACCTGTGTGTTACTTTGTGTTGTTTCTACTTGTCTAGCCATCCATTTTCTGAGCCGCTTCTCCTCACTAGGGTCGCGGGCGTGCTGGAGCCTATCCCAGCTGTCATCGGGCAGGAGGCGGGGTACACCCTGAACTGGTTGCCAGCCAATCGCAGGGCACATACAAACAAACAACCATTCGCACTCACAGTCATGCCTACGGGCAATTTAGCGTCTCCAATTAATGCATGTTTTTGGGAAGTGGGAGGAAACCGGAGTGCCCGGAGAAAACCCACGCAGGTACGGGGAGAACATGCAAACTCCACACAGGCGGGGCCGGGGATTGAACCCGGGTCCTCAGAACTGTGAGGCTGACGCTCTCACCAGTCGTCCACCGTGCCGCCTCTACTTGTCTACAGTAAGGTTAAAAGTTTTTGTTTTCTCTCTATTTTGCACTCCTTAAATGTGCAGTGTTTAGAGTGGCAGATAGCTAACATTTCTCCAAATAAGAGGCAAAGTGTTCTTTCTTCAAGCTGATTATTTGTCACTATAAATGTTCAATCAAGATACTTTCAACACAGCTCCACTGCCATTATAATAAGCCTAACATAAGTCTGTCATCGGCGGCACAGTGAATGACCGGTGAGCACATCTGCCTCACAGTTCTGAGGTCCAGGGTTTGAATCCCAGCCCCGCCTGTGTGGAGTTTGCATGTTCTCCCCGTGCGTGCGTGGGTTTTCTCCAGGTATTCCCGTTTCCTCCCACATCCCAAAAGAATTCTCTAAATTGCCCATAGGTGTGTATGTGAGTGTGAATGGTTGTTTGTTTGTATGTGCCCTGCGATTGGCTGGCGACCAGTTCAGGGTGTACCCCGGCTCTCGACCCAAGATAGCTGGGATAGGCGACCCGTGTGAGGATAAGCGGTAAAAGAAAATGGATGGATGGATGGAAGTCTGCCATCTTAATGCTAAAATGTAATGTGAAACACCATAGACGGCCTAATAAAAATTTGCTTCACTACTGCAGTCATTTTAAAACATCAAGCAACTGTTACTTGACATGGGAGCTACACATACTGTAGAATATCCAATAATACTCACAGGAATAGGCATTCATATCTCCTTTGAGGTATCATCCATCCATTTTCTATACCACTTATCCTGTTCAGGGTTGCCAGGAGCTGTAATCTATCCCAGCTGACTTTGAGCAAAAGGTAGACGAGACCCTGAACTGATCGCCAGACACAGGGCACTTATAGATGCAAATGACACACTAATTGTGCGTTCACACCGGACCCAAATTGATTACATATGAAGTCACTGCAAATGCGAGAATAGACACTAATTTGTGCTGCGTGACACATTTGATTCGATGACATTCAAGGATGTGATGCGGCCCACAGCACACGCCACTTTGTGGGAAGGGGAGGTTGGATGCCCAAGTGCACCTGTTTGGATGACGCCCCTCAGCCACCACTAAGTCAACGCCTTGGGCCACTAATGGCACACAGCACCCCTGACAAATGATTTAATGATCACATGACAACGTGATTATTAAGCGTCGAGCCAAGCAGCAGCACGACTTTGCTCGACTGGCTCCTTTCACTGAGCTCTCTGCCTTGTCAGCACTGTTAAACAAGGTCAAGCTGAAATGTACCAGTGTGGCACTTTAATAGATGTGCGATGACACAGGGTGCATGTGTCTTTCGGCTTGTGGTGAAGTCCGCATTCTGTCCTATATATGGAAGTGCAAACGTCTCGTATCGGGCCACCTCAAATCATCTGACAATGCAAATCTAATCTAAGCAAACATGCCGGAGTTATGTCGCGCCTCATTTTAGGTTGATGCCATTGCCCTTTAACTGTGGCCTCCGTTAGCCGTTACCCTCTTGTGTGGTGTGAAGGGGTATAAGAGGCACGTTGAAGGGCGTTAAGAGGAAATGACAGGTGGAGACTTGGGTGTTGAAACATGGATTGCTTCAAGTTGCTTTCAGTATGGTCATGTTGTCACCTTCCCTCAATATTTTTACTATCAACCGTCGAACTCACTGACCCACTCCCTACTTTACCTCTCCCCCAGCAGCACTTAACACCGCTCGCTTTCCCTCTCCCCCTTACAAGAGCAAAGACCCCCAAGCAGCTGGAGCCGACGACACCTGTCAGCAGGGAGATAGTATGTCCAGTGTGTCTGACTCCAGATCAGCTTCTTCCAGACTCATGCATAGACATTTCCATGGGTCATTAATGTAACATTGTAAAAATGCATTACACATAAGTAGAAGGGTTTTCCAGAATGTTTAGGTCTACTTTGGGGTTGCGTACTATACATGGGTGCGCATTATACACGAGAAATTACGGTATGTGCAGCAGATTAGGGATAGTGATGCTACAAGACAAACATTAGGTGACCAGCATGGATTAGAGGGTTAAAGATTTTTACTTGAAATGGATGGCTGGATCAATGGATGGATCGCAAAATAGATGATTAGTCTGGGTAAAAACATTTCAAGCAGATTTACTGAGCAAAATACAAGCATAAAGCAGATTAAATGTCATACTCGTGGCAGTTAGTACAGCAATGATATTACAGTCCATATAGCCAAAAAAGAAATACATGTTGCTATTATTCTGATGCGATTGGGATCGTGGCATATTATCAGATTCGAGAATAAAATCATCGCATTTAAAGTAACCATAAGAATTAAGTGTAAGAGTTGACTGAATGTAGATTAGATTGCTCATTGATCCTATACTGTGTTCATTTTCATAGTTTTCAGAATATTTGCACTTGTTTTGATGTTATCTGTATATTTCATTAGTATCTGCTGCTGGGTGGCTCAAGTGATGTTTGTATCGAGCCATTTATGCCACTTACAGAGGCCTACTTTATAAATTCTGCTGTCAGCGTTGTCTTAACCATACTTCCTCTCATCCATCATCAAGTACTACTTCAGTGAGGCAGCAACACAGTGAAACAAATACCAAGCAAGCAAACAACAAAACGTATTTCTTTAATTAAGAGGTGACAAACCAAGTGGTAAGCAAATGTGAAACATTTAAAGACATGGTAAACCCAGTTGTTTATTGTCAGCATCTGGAATCACTTTCTGTCCAACCCCTCACACACTCCATTTCCCAAGCAGAGCACTTTGCAGCTTGTTAGTGGGGCAAGATTGCTGGTGCACAATCGCCAAGGCAGCCTCATGAAGGCGACATCTATCACATACGTAGAGCGCTGGCGTGCTAAAAATACCAGCGGCGGTCTCCCTCTACTCGTGACAACGACGAGTGGGAGGAGAGCAGCTGAAACAAAGGCTGTCTGTGAAGAGATTGGCGGCGGGGGGTGGGAGGGGCTGGTGACACTTCCAGAGGTATCTTAATTGTATTGTTCAAACACAAAAGCAACAATGTATTCAAGAGAAATCTGTGAAGTCTGCAGCCTCTGCAACTCAGACAATAAGTGTACAAAAGTGTAAATGGACTGTATACATTTAACTACACATAATGGTAAGGGGTAAGGGATACGACAGTGGTACAGAAAATGGATGGATGGTAACCAGAAGAGGGGGCATGGTTGCCAAGTGATTAGCGGATTCTCATTTTTAATTTATTCTAATTGTTTTATGAAATATAATGGAATTATTATAAATACATTTTTAAAAAATCATAATTTTAATGATAAACAAAATTATTTTCCATAATTTTTTAACCTCAATGATGCCCTGGCCTCTTTTTAAAAAAAAATCAAATGTGGCCATTGTGTACAAAAGTTTGCCCAAACACAGATCTAATGGATTAAAACTTACTATCTTTTGCCTCCAACACTTTGGTGACCTTATCTGCCCACGTACACTTTTGTGCCAGGCACCATCAAAGGGCAAGAACTTTTAGTTTTATCATACATGATGCACCTCTTTGTAGACATGAATAAAATGTTACATGTGAATAAAATGTTACATACGACATTACCTGTGCAGTTTTATGATTTCAACTGTTTGAGCGAGGAATAATTTACAGCTTTGACGTCAAGCATCATCATGGAATGATCGTGTTGGACTTGTGCTGTATATTGCACTCACTGTACATTAGATTCACGGGTGTGCTACAGCCTATTGCAGCTGATTTTGAGCAAGAGGTGGGTACACCCTGGATTGGTTGACAGTTAACCGCAGGGCACATACTGTATAAACAAACAACCATTCACACTCACATTCACACCTATGGGCAAATTAGTCTTCAATTAAACTAACATGTTTTTGGAATATGCGAGGGAGCTGGAGAAAACAAAGCAATCATGGGGAGACCACCCAAACTTGCTTTGCTTTAGTATTTTTATTTTGATCGGCAACCTAATAAAACTGACCTGTCACCTGTTACAATCCTGACCCAAAGAAAGTTTGTTCATTTTAAAATAGTGAAAGGAACAATCCAATTCTGTGTTGGATGGACAAGGCTGTTTCTATTTTGCCCCTTCGGTTAGACACACCTGCGGCCTACTGTTTAGTCACATACAGGTCTGCTGATGACAATCTGCTTGGTGGTAAAAATGATCCTTCACATCTTTGTTTTTCTTTTGTTTGTGTGAGTATTGGAATCTCTTCATTGTGTCTTAACAAAGTCATTGCAGACAGCAGACAAAATCTGTTCTGAAAGTGCAACTTTTATCTGAGCTTCTATCTGACCAGCTTTGACATTTGGTTCATGGGGATCAATGTTGTTTCAATGGTTGAGACATCCATTCTCTAAAACCATCTAAACAAAACAGAATAATAATGTACAAACCTACATTTATAACAGTGAATTCTCAGGTGGCGGTTTCAGATAAGAACAACTTGTTTTTCAGCTGTCGTAGTGCAATTTCTTTCTTCACTCCTACTCGTGTAATAGTCATCTGTCATCACAAGCAAAGTCTTAAAACTACAACAGTAAGAAATCAGCCACAGGCATTTTCCGGTATCAAAACAAGGTGTGAAGCTTGTGTAAATGTTATGATTTTCTAGATTCTTTCATGATCACTCAGTGGAAGTTGTGGATTATGTCTGTCATGCTTGAGTGAATATATATAAAAATACTTGTGGAACATTGTAAAATAATACTTTATCTGGAACGAAAGGGAGTCGAAAGGTGAAAAAACGCAAAGTAGGATTTTCGTGGTACCAGAATGTTTAAAATATGTAAACAGTATTTATACTTTACATATTTGAGACAAAGATTACAACAGTACACATATTTACTTAAATCTTTAATTATAAAACCTTATACAGAAATTAACATTCATCAACATTGCCTTCTGAGAGAGGCGAAGAGGCTTGCGTTGGTGGCGGAGGAGAGGCTCTCACTTGACTCGGAGAGGCTTTAGGTTCACTCGGAGACTCTTCCGCTGGAGGCGTTGATGGTGTAGCTGGGGTTTTACCTTGGAGAAGAATATGGTGATGGGTAGTTGTTGTCTTGTTTTTTCTTTTGCTTCAAAATTCCCCTGTACAAGGACATAACCCCGTCTCTTATTACGCGGAGTTACCACACGTTTCGCTTCCTTATTGAAGCAGTTTTTGCGGATGCTTGCTTCCTCTTTCTTGATGTACCGCACTGTAGATTCATTCACGCCATAATGGCGTGCCACAGATGCATAACTTCGACCCTCTTTGATCTTTTGCTGAGGGTCATCATCTTCTTCTTGCTCTTGGGCACCCCGGAAGAAGCTTTCGCAGGGGCACAGCGCTTCGGCTGCATTGTAAGGGCTTGCTTAACTAATCAAAAAAAATATCGCTGAAACAAAAAAAGTTATTGCGAACACAACAGCGTGGACGAGACTGGCGAGAGACAACAAGGGAAGATGCTGGGTGAGGCTGCGATGATGCGGAGCCAATCAGCTCACGGGATAAATCCACTCATGCTCTCATTGGTCGATGTCACGCTGGGAACCTTGTATGAGTGCCCGTACAGTACAGGCATGTACAGGCATGTATAAAGCCTCTGAGGCAACTCATTTCTTTGTTTGGCATGCAGGGAAACCTTCTCTCGCGCGCATCAACATGAAACAACGCAATATGGCTGCCGATATGGCTGTATTATTATGAATTTTTTTAATGAATATTTTGGAAAACCCCGCGAAGCACTGAAGCCGCAAAATGTGAAGCACAAAGTGGCGAGGGAACACTGTACCGTATTTTCACAATCATAACGCGCACCTAAAAGTCTTACATTTTCTCCAAAATGGACGGGGCGCCTTATAATGCGGCGCGCCTTATGTGTGCACCGAGTTCCCAAATCTGTAAATGTTGCTGTGCGACTTTAATGAGCGCTCCGCTTGACTGACTGGGAGCATTTCCTCGCGACACGCTGCTTATACAGAGGAAAAGCGGACGTGGCTGAGGACAGTATGCGGCCGTGAAAGGGGGAAGGGTGCGCGTGAAGGAGGATGCTAAAGGCACGACCCCAGTAGGTATATAGTGCCGGTATGTGCATTGTGCAACACTTTGCTCACAGTGGGCCTGGCAGCGCCTCGCATGGCAGCAGTCGCCCATTGGTTTATGAATGTGTGTGTGAATGTGAGGCTTTGTCAAGCGCTTTGGGCACTGTGATGATGTAGATGAAGTGCTATATAAGTGCAGTCCATTTACCATTTATTTTTACTGAGATATCAAATAAACTAATTTTTTTAATGTATCTCAAGATTCAAATTAACTTTGCTGGTTGCATTCCTTAACCGAAAAACACTGACATCCGTATTATTGGGAAGATTTAATTTTGAAGGTGGCTTTCACTGCGAGTTGGCGACCTATTATCGTAATGCCTCGTATGAACAAAATTAAGGGCGGCTGGCTTGACTGCTACTTTACGAGTGGAGGCTAGCTTGACCGCAGTCGAAAACGGCACCTACGAAGAGAGAAGCTTAAGCTATCAGTTAGCTTCCAGTTTTTTTAACATGGGAATCGAGCAGCCGCGAGATAATTCAAGATCAACGAATTCATGTTTCGCAAGTGGAGGAAGCAGGAAAATGAGCTTCGCCAAGTCAAGAAGACGAAGCTGAGTTTCCGTGGAAAAAAGGCGAGGTGGCCTGAGTTGGAAGACCAACTCGAGCAATGGATTAATGAGCAAAAAACAGCCGGGAGAAGCGTCTCCACAGTCACCATTCGACTGAGTGCAATAACTCGGAACAGAGCTTTACTAAGACTGGGAGGCTGCGCCGGGCGAGTTACGCCACCATGTGTCAATGGATTGTGGATGCTTGGGCTAACGTGTCTGCTTGCACTGTTGTTCGAGCTTTTCGTAAAAGCGGGCATCATTTCTGAGGAGCCGCACGGCAACGAGACTGACTCTGACAATGACGAGAGGGAACCTGGTTTGTTTGATGGAGTACTTGCCCAGCTGTTCATTTCGGACACAGAACATGAGGACTTTGATGGATTTGTGCATGAGGATCGATCAAAAAATAACGTGAGTACATTGTTAAATACTTCAATAAAGTACAACCGAACTCAGTTTTGCTCCTGCTGCCTTTTTAAAAACATTGTTTTAGCGTGCATGCATGCTACCGTATGTTTTAAGCTAGCATATGTTTTACCATGCCTGCACCCAATAATACGGTGCGCCTTATGTATGTGTTAAATACAGAAATAGACCTCATAACTGAGACTGTGCCTTTTAATACGGTGCGCCTTATGGTTGTGAAAATACGGTACATCGAAGGGCAGCTTGCCAAGTTATAATTGGAAGCTTGGGAGTGAACTAATAACGCTTGGAGAAGGTGTAAAAGCTGTGCTGTGACTTGCAACAAAATGGTTTTCTGACCAAACGTTTGTTATGATCTCATTAGTGTCGTATCACAAGCTGATTTGAGATGAAACAGTGAAAAGGCACAACCCACTGCACTTTGTTGGACAAAAAAAATAATGTGGTGGCTACATTGTCTCTTGTGTCTGAGCAAAAGCAAAGCAAAGCAAAGCAAAGCAAAGCAAAGCAAATATATTTATATAGCACATTTCATACACAAGG
Organism: Phycodurus eques; assembly: GCF_024500275.1. NCBI lineage: Eukaryota > Metazoa > Chordata > Actinopteri > Syngnathiformes > Syngnathidae > Phycodurus > Phycodurus eques. The sequence continues at coordinate 33,977,644 of NC_084526.1, read as the reverse complement.
TAACTCAATGTGCTTTATACGATTAAAAGCATTTAAAAACAATGAAAAAACAGCTTATAAACATTTAAAGCATCCATCCATCCAACCATTATCTGAGCTGCTTATCCCAACAAGGGTCGAAGGAGATCTGGAGCCTATCCCAGCTATCATTGGGCAGGAGGCGGGGTACACCCTGAACTGGTTGCCAGCCAATCGCAGGCCACATATAAACAAACAACCATTCGCACTCACATTCACACCTACGGGCAATTTAGAGTCTTCAATCAACCTACCCTGCAGGTTTTTGGGATGTGGGAGGAAACCGGAGTGCACGGAGAAAACCCATGCAGGCACTGGGAGAACATGCAAACTCCACATAGGCGGGGCCGGGGACTGAACCCCGGTCTTCAGAACTGTGAGGCAGACGCTCTAACCACTCGGCCGTTGTGCCGCCACATTTAAAACAAAGTGGGGGGGGGGGGGAATAAAATGAAATAAAAATACAATTAAACAAGTATACAGTGCAAGAAATATCATTTAAAAGTGGAAATGCTCTAAAAAGCATGGGAAAAAAAGAAGAGGTTTTAACCTGGACTTAAAGACATTCACACTTGGGGCTGACATCACTTCTGTTGGTAACTTATTCCCTTTGGACTCTGCGCTCCACTATTTGACCTGGGTCTGTGGATCGCAGAGCCCTACTGGGTTTATATTCCATGAGCATTTCATTCATGTATTCAGGACTTAAACCGGAAACAGTAGTCTGTAAGAATGGAGGATGTGCGTATTGTAAATGTCATCACGGTCAAAAAGTGATGACAAAACAGAGTACCGTAGTTGCGTCTGCACTGATAATGTTTCTCCAGAAAGTGTGCATTCCCTGCATTGCCAGTCAAATGACTTAACAGTCTTCTTTTAGATATTATATATATGCTGGCAAAGGATATTCAAAAGATGTTGGGAGAACAAGCACTTGTTTCTACTCTAAATTGTGGAAGACTTGTTGGTTGTTTGTCTACTGTATATGTGCCCTGTGACCAGTCCAGGGCCCGCTTTGTCTCTGGATAGGCTTCAGTTCACCTTCGACCTTAACGAGGCAGATTGAAACTAGATGGGTGGCTATTGTACTTGCCTGGCATGCTTATTACAATGTTTGCAGTTCTTGCTGGTACATGAGAGTGATGGATTGTTTCTACAACCTTATCGTCTGTAGCTTCTTGTGAAAAACATCTGAAAAACACAGAGAAAAACTAAATTCAATAACGTCAACTTGCTCTCATTTTCTTACAATTACAGGTATGAAAAATACATATATTAGCTGGAATTTGAAGGGAATAAACCATTGAAAAGCTTTTCTTAATGTTACTGGTTAATGGAAATAATGCATATATGTAGTGGATAGTAGTGAACACTTGTTATCATTGTTTGGTTGCTTCTTGAGAAACTACAAGCTAATTGAGTGTGATCACTTCAGACATCTTTCTGCTCTATTGCCCCGAGGTCTACGTAGACTGTTTGTTGAGGTTGATGACTGATAACATTTTCCTGCGTCAGGGTCGCATACGTGACAGCAGGTTTATCATCTTGATGTGTTTGTTGAGAAACACTGCATACTGAGCTGTGGCTCTCCCGTGTCGGCAGATAGGGCTTTTGTTGTTGCGCATGAGTCGACACCGGAAGACACTTAAAGTCAGCAAGTCGCTCAAGTTCAAACTCACTAGCAGACTGCTGCACAGCTGCATCAGGACACGTAACTTATTCTGTCAGTGAGCTGGATTGTGCAAGTCACCAACTGTCAACTGCTGCGGTTCCTTTCTGTGTATGTCAGCTTAACAGCTCACCTGCTCAAAGTCACCCAAACAGAAAAGCATGAAGACAAAGCATCAGTACAATTGCGCAGCAACAGAGAATGTTTAATTGTTGGGTTGGCCTGGACTTTTAAGCTACAAGACACATTAGTCCAATAGTACCAAATCAAATGTCTCAATTTGGAGATACTGTAGATAAAGTGGTTTGTAAATGGGCACAGACTTAGAACCGTCTGTATAGGCTCCGTTACTTCCCAGAAGATTTGACCCAGAATTACAGTATACTATAAGAAAGTGGTAGAACAAGAAGACCTGCTTACCAAAACATTTAGGCCATTGAAATGATTTCAGGTTTATTTGCAAAGTTTGTTGTTTTTTAATCGGTTTTGTCCACATGGCGTTTTGGGAGCCCGAACATGAACATTTTATAAACCGGGTCCCAGTGTGAAAAAATCTGAAAACGTTGCTCTTCTTCTCCATGCTTACAACACATACACATCTTTTCTGAGATGATGACGTTGTAGTCCCAGTTCTCGTGTAACCGTCTCGCAAGACTGCCAACATCAACAACAACAACAATGGTGGATAACCCAGTTACAGTTGCGCTGCAGAAAAATCTGAGCATTATGTGGCTTTTATGCCTATTATCAACTAAGCGATGAAGGATGGCTACGGAAGACTGCTAACGCCTTCGGTGTGTCGCAACAGGCTGTGTCACCTGGATCCAAATACATCAAGTAGAATTTTATCTCGTTGTCAGTCCACAATGTCTCCTTTCTTGCCCGCTTTGGATTCCCGCCATTGTTGTGAATATGTTTACATCGCTCAGGCTTCTTATTTTCTGTTTTTGGTTACTTCCTGTGCCAATTTATGGCGCCACTTACGCTCTTACTGTCAGGGCTGCTGTTTCAGCACCCTGAGTCCAGCCCTTGTGTGTGTGTGTGTGTGTCATGTGTTGTGGCTTGACGGGTTGGAGTCTAGCAGCTGCATCATTTCATCCTGATTACGCCTGAGTACTCCTAAGACACTGTGGGACTCCAACTTGTCTCCAGACTATCAACGAGTTGGTAGCCTAGCCGCCTTGTGCACCTTTTGCTTCCCGAAGACCTCGTAATTTTATCTCTAACCCATTCTTCCTCTTTGTCCCCAGTCTGCCGTCTGCCCTTGCTCCCCGCAAACCAGCGCTCACCTCTTGTGGCCCAACGACAACCCGGACTCCTACCCTGCCAGACTGGTCCTCCTTGGAACCCTGCTATTCCTGGATCAAGTTCTCAGAGCCCCTTTTTGTTTGCTTCTACAGTCAACATTTGTTCACAAACTACCCTCCCTCTCCTCTCTGCATCAGGGTCCAACTCGCAACCAAAACAGCCATAACATTCTAAGTTAATGATTATTTGCTAAAAACAATAAAGTTGATCAGTTTGAACATTAAATATCTTGTCTTTGTAGTGTATTCAATTAAGTATAGGTTGAACATGATTTACGAAGCATTGTATTCTGATTTTATTTTTGTTTAACACAACGTCCCAATTTAATTGGAATTGGGGCTGTAGATTGGCTCTGTTTCCGTGTGAACATGGATGGCCTTAAAGTGTAAGCCATGTGATATCCAGTATTTCTCACAAAAGAACTATCCAGGCAGACAATAGAAAGATATGACTACACATCAAAACATCCAGGATCAATGTGACCTCTGTAGCTCTAAACAGATTGACAATAAAGTGACATGTCATCACTAGCACCACAACTATGCATCCATTTTCAGTACCTTATACAGTATCCTAAACTGGACTGGTCACCAGTGAATCACAGGGTGCATAAAAAGGCAGACAACCACGGCCAGCCCTAGCCAATGTGGTGCCCTAGGCGAGATTTTATATGTGTTGCCCCCCTCCATCAACGATTTACATAAGCTTACAAAAAAGTCAAGTCGCAATAGTTTTTAACATCCATCCATTCATCCATCCATCCATTTTCTGAGCCGCTTCTCCTCACTAGAGTGCTGGAGCCAATCCCAGCTATCATCGGGCAGGAGGCGGGGTACACTCTTGTTGCCAGGTAATCGGAGGGCACATAGAAACAAACAACCATACACACTCACATTCATACCTACGGGCAATTTAGAGTATTCTATTAACCTACCATGCATGTTTTTGGGATGTGGGAGGAAACCGGAGAAAACCCACAGAGGCACAGGGAGAACATGCAAACTCTACACAGGCGGGGTCGGGGATTGAACCCAGGACCTCAGAACTGTGAGGCAGATGCTCTAACCAGTCAGTTAAAAGAGAACTTTCTTGACTGTATCGTTACTGCCAAACGAAACATGCGAGTAACTTGCTGTTGCGACTCCTAATAGGACAAACCAAAAGTAGCAACAGCTTGAACTCTCTTTCTCCCATTTTCACTCTTTTTCTTCTTCCCTGTGTTCTGGTCAGTTTTGGCTGTTGTGACATGTTTCCAAACTTCTCGGGAGTCACATCAATAGATTTGTCCTCAGCAGAGGTGGGAGTGTTTGCTATTATGATTTATAATAATATTAATTGGGCCTTTTTCAGATCAAACGTCCTGAACTCTGACCTCAAGACAGAATCAGATATTTGTAGATGATGCATAAAAGTGATGTCTGAGCAAGCAAAGCAACAAATGAGTGGCCAAAGATGAAACTGATGATGATTGAGAGTTGGCAAACAGCAGGTAAACATTCTTAGTAAGAAAGCATCACCAATACACTTGGAAAGCAATGTTGTTTGCAAAAGGAATAATGACATGTGAGGCCACCCTGAGACTCACAACACAAGTCCTTCCACCGGTACAGATAATCATAGTCTGATGTTGGAGTGGACTATGTCCCAAATAAGGAACATGCACAAACATACCAAGAAGAGCTCTGAAAAAAGTGACCTATAAATTAGTGTATGTTCATGATCCTTATTCATGATGGCTCAAAGCCACGGAATCATTCTTCATTTTTCAGACAAACAATAATCAAGCTGTGGCAGGCAGCAGATTTGTGCATCTGCTTCATGCTCTTAATGAGAAGACCAAGCCAAATGAGTCCGCGATAAAGCAACGTTCTGGGTCCTGTTCAATAATTAGTTTGAAGTGTAGCTCTGCCTGTCACCTCTACTATTGAATGCAGGCCTCTTGGCCTGGCTTGCTGCCTGCTCAGAAGGGCTGCCTTCTCCCATTAGCATGGCTCTGATCAGATTAGCACCCGGGCCCTGGGCCAAGTGAGAAGCTTGAAGAATCGTGCCTGGCATGGCTCACACACAGCGAGGCGCATTTATCAGTTTGGCCGAACTACTGATGCACTATGCTGTCATCTAGATGACACTGGAGGCGAAGGACCCCTGCCACCAAGAGGGGCCGTGCATGTGGTCCATCAGTTCACGTCAAATGTGTACCCTTACATATTCAGGCATCAAGAGTCATAACATGACAATATTAGACAGCGTGTCTCTACAGGTTCAAATTTGGAAAAGTGAATCTTTAGAATATTATTGTTGTATTCAGAACATTTTACTTATATTCAGTTACTTTCTATTATTAATAACAATTGTTTCAAATTTTTACTTCGTTCTTGTAGCCTACTAGTATACTATGTTTCCCAGAGAGCGGCCCTAAAAATGTTGATGCATTTTTTGTACTACTTCTCCTCATTAGGGTTTCTGTCTATGTGCAAGAGGCCGGACACATCCTGGACTGGTTGCCAGCCAATCACAGCCCTTTCATACATACGAACTGAAAAAAAGATACAGATTATATTTTGTATAGATGCTGATATAAAGAGCTCACTTGATAAGTTTTGGCATCTTGACATTAAGACTCTCTTCTCATTGCAAGGGATGACATTTAAAGAATAACAAATACAATTTAAAGAAAATCAGTTCCTTGAACCAATTTTGCGAAGTTAGAAGATAATTACTTAACAGGAGCTATCCAAATATTGAAAATTGAAAATCCAAACACATTTGGGAAAATTAAAGTTCTACTTGGAAATGCTTACAAGCTACTCAGCTGAACAATGGTCCAAATCACTTACTGCAACACAGAAGAACCAGAGTGAGCACACGTTAATGATAAACTTAAACTTTGTGCTAAAGAAAGAGGTGAGCTGTTACACAGATTTTGTAGCAGGAAAAAAAAATCATGCACGCTTTTTGGGATGGCCGCCCTCCCACCTTTGTACCTTGTGGTGGAGCAGCCTGGACCCACCACAGAGCATTCGGCTCATCGTGGGCAAGCAAGCATCGGCTGACAGATGGCTGCCTTCAAGCGTTATGGCACTGAGCCGTCCTTAGCATCCTCTGATTGGAAACCCATGTACACACTCACACACACTGGTATCGTGCCTATACACGATTAATTGCACCCTACTGAACAAAAGAGGAGAACATGCTTGTTTTGCTCTCGCCGCAACTATTGTTCCTGTAAACTGTGTTTCTTCCTGCTTCAAGACTTCCACAGCATTTACCCACTGGCGTGTATAATAAAATACACCCATGCTGAATTGGCCTCACAATGTTTTTCAAACACTTCAAGGACCTCTCTAATACTATGAACATCGGCTGGACTTAACGATGTCTGAAGAAAAAAATGCCCCCAAAATAGACTCAGTAGTAATTTTAGGCTTGTTTTCTGATGACATATATGATTTTTAGATACATTTGTGTAGGCTTGTTTTGTTAAAATTGATTGCTGTAATGCGCCATTGCAGAAGGAAGGAAGTACAGATTTATTTCTGCCTATATACATGGGTTTAGTCAGCTTGTTTTATTGACTGCATCACTCACCGTTGAAAACACTGCCGTTTGCTTTTGATACAGTCGGTGGAATCATATGACCGCAGCAGACTTCGATGGGAAAGGCTAGCACCTGACGCCATGTGGATACCATTTTAATCAAATGACAGTGTAATAAATTAGTATATATATATATATATTTTTTTTTAACATATTAAAATAACGGCGGCACGGTGGACGACTGGTTAGAGCGTCAGCCTCACAGTTCTGAGGACCCGGGTTCAATCCCCGGCCCCGACTGTGTGGCGTTTGCATGTTCTCCCCGTGCCTGCGTGGGTTTTCTCCGGGCACTCCGGTTTCCTCCCACATCCCAAAAACATGCATAAATTGGAGAAAATTGCCTGTAGGTGTGACTGTGAGTGCGAATGGTTGTCTGTTTGTATGTGCTCTGCGATTGGCTGGCAACCAGTTCAGGGTGTACCCCGCCTCCTGGCCGATGACAGCTGGGATAGGCTCCAGCACGCCCGCGACCCTAGTGAGGAGAAGCGGCTCAGAAAATGGATGGATGGATGGATATTAAAATAACAATTTAACATAATTGTGGGTTGGTACCAACTTGAACAAAGCGGTGTTTGGAAACTCAAGCAAGATTTCGTTTTGCTTTTATTTCATGAAAAGTTGTTATTTTGGAGGTGGAGGGGTTCCGCCCAACAGCGAAGATACTGTGTATAAAATGTGACTAAATGCTGCCACTTTATAGTATAGTACATTCCTTTTTCCTCCCGCTATGCAGCCAATTTGGTCTCAAATTTTGTCGCTGACATCACACCAAGACATGGCGGCCAATCGATTTTGGCAATGAAAAAGGGGGATTCCCCAGGGCAATTAGTTATTTACTGATTGTTCCAACTGACTGCCAGTTTCATTTTCTCGATTAAAAAATACATAACGAGAACTTGTTACTGAAATATAGGCCATCTGGACTAGACTTTACACCGAGTTTAGCTCAGGTGATGCAGCACTCTTTGCGACCTCTTTCACTCTGAATCTTTCCTTGCATGCCAGCATGTGTGTAATCTGGTTCAATATAATGTGTATAACTAATTTCAAAAAAATCTGTTGTGCTATTTATCTCGAAACAAGACAGAATGTAGTTACATTGACATGATGTAGTGGTATGTTGTGTTGGACACATCAGGATGTGGAGCACCTATCTGTAATCATCTTGAACACACACAGCACTCAAAGATTTTACAGATTATAACATTCTTTGACCAAAACATGCTGCCTTTTACAAATGGCTTCAAACAATCCACTCAGCAAACTCATACAACTGTGAAATAGACAATAAAATAGCATATCGCGGAAGCCATTTCCCGCCACAATTCACTTTCTTTTCACACCATTTACTCTCTCTCTTTCACACGCAGCCCACAATCTCGGGGGCAAACGCATTGCATGTGTCTCATCAACTCGTCCTTTTACCATAAATATCCTGAAATGAAATGCCAGTAATAAAAAGCACTGCCTTGGTCATCCATGACGGCAGGCAGTTTCATGCTAGTTTACTTTCCACAGCCCTTATTCACTCCCCAAAGCAAGTCTGTCTTTGGCAACTCCTTCTCCTTCATCTGCAGGGGTCAGCAGCATTGAAACAACAACGTAACAAGGTTGCCCTTTCACCCGAGCATACCCGGGGGATACTAATAGAGGTTAGTCGCAACATTGAACTGTGATGAATAAAAACGAGGTTTGTAAAAGCTGAATGAACATTATTTTATGGTTAAGTTGCTCATGCATATACTATGACTGCAGAGTGAAGCAGACGCTGATGCGTATTGCATGAGGCTGAGTTCAGGGAGCATATTAAAGGTTGGAAAAAGTTGGCAAATGAGAAGTTGTGCCAAGTAATCCTACATACTTTGATCTCCAATAATAGCCGTCAAGAATATTGCATCTCTTTTCACCTTGTTCCTTTTGCCGCTGGGCCAGTGAGGGAGCTGAATCACCATCAGAGCGAAATTGATCAGGATGGATCGCAGCAGACAGCAGTTGCAGTGCTGCAGCCCTCAGAGGAAGACTCTCTCATCCTGGCAGCCCTTCCAACAGAATAGATAATTCTGGAACAGCAGCTCCAGCTTCACCTCATGCCAACAAATTTACAATTCAAACATGGACCAGGGTATTGAAGGAGAAAGAAATGCTTTGATCCTTTACGAAGAGTAGTGACATTGGGGGAAAGTCCCAAAGGACCTGCATTGTAATCCATGTTTACACTTAGAGGTCATTCCTGTCACTGTTGTGGGATTTCTAACAGTGAAAATTAAAACTATAATAAGAACTATATAATCCAATGATAGAAGAATACAAATTAAAACAAGAACAGCATAACAAAGCAGCTCGGGAGACCTCGGCCTGATTGAGGGTGGAGGGCTGTCGAACTTTGTAGTTCAGGCCATCCGTGACAGTGCCCTGGTGCTTCTGGGAAGACATCATAGTGCCATAGTGTGACTACAGTGATGGAGGGGAGTGGAGCAATCCAGATCACTCACTGTAATACGTCTGTCACATCTGTTTTAAGAACCGTAGGTGGGTTCCTGCGTTGAGCGTCTGAACTCACTGACCCCAAAATGATGTGACAAACTGTGATGAGCTTGAGGAAGGAGAGCTAAAGCCCAAAAACATATACAATAGGGTTAGACAGAGTGAAAGAGTGACAGGTTCACCATCCATCTATTTTCTTTCCCACTTATCCTGGTCAGGGTCCCAGAGAAGAGGGAGTCTTGTTTCCACTAAACAATATGGTTCAGTTCGGTTCAGTTTGACATAAATTTTTCCGCCTTTCCATTGCCCAGAAAATATCAGACTGGTGCGTCACACTTTTTTCAGCACCTTTTAGCTGGAGTATTGCAGTAGTAGGGTATAGGTTGTTTGTGTAGGGCTGAGCTAAACACTGCCCACACACTTGTTGACAGAGAATTGAATGGAACATGCTCCATTTAAAAATACAGAAAGACATTTACACCATGTGTATCACTGGTTTCCAGATAATGTCCGCATCAAGCAGTTTCTTGTCACATGTGTCCAGAGTTAGACACTGTCAGTGATGTATCTCTATTTATACACAGTAGCTGATGCATCTATTACCATCCTGCCTACACAAAAATAATTTACTGATGATCGGACTTTAATTTCATGTGTTACTTCCCCGAAAATATATATTTTGAGAAAGAAATGCTGATTAAAATGTGGTAGTTTTGGGGTGGGGGGCACTAAAATCAGTGATGGAATTCTTCAAAAACCAAATGTCCTATGTGATGTAAGACCTTAAATCATATTTCATAGAAAAAATGCCACTTAATCCGTTGAGATGGATGTTTCTACTAATAACGTTGATGACGTAATGGTGATAAGTTGATAACGTTCAAATACGGTCAAGCTGATCTCCGCATAGGTTTACAGTACTGTTCACAATGTTCCAATCAGCCATACAAACAGAGAAGAAGCTCTCCCTGACCACACTCACTAGTACTGTTACCCTCAAATTAATTCTTAACTGAACCTTGGTCTCGCTTCAATAGGCCCACCCACAGACAGAATTTGTGTCTCACTTAGGAAAGAGATCATTTTACAGTGACAAATCAATTTCTTCCTCACCCTGTCATCTTTCGCTTCCAAACAAACTCGGGTTATTCGAGGAGGGATTATCAATAATCTGGATGCCGGCCGGCTAGCTTTCATTATTCCATTCAGTCTTTCAATTTAACACTGAAAGGTGACACAGAAGTTTGTTTTGATATTGTGGCTTTCATTTTACTCTGTCCACCATGTTTGTGGAAATATGTCCACACTTTCCAGGGCAACTTTGTAAGGAGGCTTAAAGCTAGTAAAGAATAACTTTTGAACTACAGTACTTTTAGTATCGTGAAAAGGTTGATACACAAAATGGTAAAATGGTGACATTTTAAATGCTTCAAACACTGAAAAGCTGTCATCTGGAGGATAAAAGAACTACTGTAAGACTCAAACTATTCTCTCAGCAAGAGAACATATTGTCTCCGGTTAGAGAGATCAAGGCAACTAGGCAAGAACATTTCCTTAAATTGACAGCTAAAGTGTTTTTTTGTTGTTGTTTTTTTTTATAGCTCTGTGCTGGTTTAAGAGCACTGAATGCAAGTAAAAATGCTTGTCTGTTGTTTCAGTTTCAATACCTGGGGTACACCCTGGAGTTGTTGCCAGCCAATTGCAGGCCACATATTACCAAACAACCATTTACACTTCTGACAATTGAGAGTCTTCAATTAACCTTCCATGTATGTTTTTGGAACGTGGGTGTAAAAGCCTGAGAACCCAAGGAAAACCCAAATGGGAAGAACACGCAAACCCCATACAGGAGGGCCTGAGCTGAGACACGAACCTCTCGACTGTGAGACAGACGTGCTACCCACTAGACCGTTGTGTTGCACCGATGACAGTTTGATTCTTTTTTTTAAGAATAACATAAAAGCATAAATAAGATACAACAATTGCACAACATGTAAAAATAAATTTAAAAAATAAGTATTTTTTTAAGTTCAGGTCAAAAACTCTTTTCTTCTCATGCTTTTTAGAGCATTTTCTCTTTTAAATGATCTTTCCTGCCCTGTGAGCCGTTTTTATTGTATTTTTATTTTTCTCTTTGTTTTATATGTTTATAAGCTGTTTTTAACTGATTTTAAAGCACATTGAGTTACCTATGCATTACATATAAACACATTTTATTTGCTTTGCTTCGGTTTAAACACTACGTAATTGACGTAGTAGTAATGTCGTAAAACCTGGCATTACATTTTTCATTACATTAAACATTACATTGCACATTACATTATTATGCCATTACGCTATACTCCTTTTTCAAAGCTGTATACTCCAATGTTGGTATGAGTGATTTATGCTAATTGTTGTGTGATATAAAACAGTCCTCTAGTACAAACCCTGATTTCAAAGAAGTTGGGACATTGTGTAAAACATAAAAAAGAACAGAATGCAATGATTTGAAAATCCTTTTCAACCAATATTCAATTGAATACACTACAGAGACAAGGTATTTACTCTTCAAACTGATGAACGGTATATATATATATATATATATATATATATATATATATATATATATATATATATATATATATATATATATGTATATATTTATTGATTGATTCATTTTCTTTTCTTTTTTTGCAAATATTCTATCATTTTGAATTTGATTCCCGCAACACGTTGAGACAGGCTGGGACAGGGGCAAAAGACTGGTAAAGTTGAGGAATGCTAAAAAAAACATCTGTTTAGAACGAATTGAATGCCCGTGACCTTCGATCACTTAGACGGTACTGCATCAAAAATCAACATCAATGTGTAAAGGTTATTGACACGTGAGCTCAGGAACAATTCAAAAAACTTAACACAGTTTGCAAGTTAAAACACTACCATGCCAAGCAAAAGCCATGTGGGTGTTTATTTGATTTCGGGCACTTTTGATTTTCGTTTTTCTCAAAAATAAAATGTCACAAAATTTATATATACCTACCTTACCTTAACTGTCATCTTTCTGTGAGTCAGAATCTGTTCATGTCCATATATATCGATTTAAAATTTTATTTTTTTTTTAAGGTCTTTTTGTCAGATACCCTCGAGAAATGTCATTACCGCCACAATGGCATATTGATTGAAAATGTATTAATCTTATGATGGTAATGACATTTCAAAGTTTTTAGCTAACTGTGCTATGCTGGTAGAGTTCGATAAAAAAAAAATATTTTAGCTAGCTAGTACTGTACAACATTTTTATATGATTATCAAGTTTTTACAGGAAAATCTTTAAACATATTAACACGAGAAGTCGTTTGGTAATGACATGCAATATAAATATTATGTGACTTAAGGGTACAAATGAGGAAAAAACTTACTCTTACAGTTATCAAAATGTCTGACTTCTCTCTGCCCTAGCAAGTGCTTGAGTGACAAGACAAAATGACACAGGGAATTAAAGAATCAGATTTGAATAAACTTGATTGATCTGAGAATGGTCAATGTGGCGGTAATGACAGCAACTTTAAGGGACAGATATATTTTAGTAAAAATAAAAGACAGAATTTGAAATGTTTTGTATATATGATGAGAAATCTTTAATTCTATTATATTTTAAGGAATTTATGGTAAAAGTTACACCATTTTAGCATATTTTAGTAGAACGATAGAGCGTCATATATCCAAACCCGGTGCGAGGGACAGGGTGAAAATTGTAAAATACCACCATAAAACCACTCAAAATATACTAATATTAAATTTTAATTTTAGACAACACTTATAATTAGGCATGCCCATTGCTGGTTATTGAAAAAATCTATTTAAATATATTTTTTCTTTAAATTTTACATCAAGGACACAAAAAGCCCCGTAATCAAATAAACACCCATATATCAACAACACCCAGAAACGCTGCCGGCTTCTCTGGGGTCACGCTCATCTGACAGATAGTGGAAAAGTGTGCTGTGGTCTAACTAGTCTACGTTTCAAATTGTTTTTTTTTTTTGAAACAAGCTGTCCTCTCAGCTTAAGGAGAAAAGGACCAGCTGCATTGGTATCAGCACAAAGTTCAAATTGTTATCAGCACAAAGTTCAGAAGCCAGCATCTGTGATGATATGGGGTTGCAAGTTACCCATGCCCATGACATGAGTATGAGTACTAGATTGCCCTACCAGCAGCCCAGACCTGTCTTCCATTGAAAATGTGTGGCACATTATCAAACGCAAAATACGTCAACGGAGAACCTGGATTGTTAAGCAAGTGTAAGTTGTAGATCAAGCAAGAATGTGAAAGAATTCTGCCTACAAAGCTTCAACAATTAGTGTCCTCAGTTCCCAAATTCTTATTGAGTGTTGTTCAAAAGAAAGATGATGAAATACAGTGGTAAAAAATGCCCCATCACACACATATATATAAATTATATTTAATATATTGTGAAATGGTATGAAATTACTATATAATAGTATATATATATATATATTTATTCATTTTCTTTTTTTTGCAAATATTCTCTCATTTTGAATTTGATTCCCTCATATATATATATATATATATATATATATTTGTAATGTGTGCAGGCATCAAATTCAAAATGAGTGAATATTTGCAAAAAAAGTTTATCAGTTTGAACATTCAATATCTCGTCTCTGTAGTGTATTCAATTGAATATAGGTTTGAAAGGATTTGCAAATCATAATATTCTGTTTTTGTTTACATTATACACAACATCCCAACTTCATTGGAATTGGGGTTTGTACAACTATGAGGACATGACTTGACACATTTCAGCATCATTGTTTAGAAAAAAAAAAAAAACTTTTAATACAGTAAAGGTGTTTGGATGATCATGTTTATTTTTAAACACATTTGACTCATAGAACTGAGGACAATGTGCTACACAAAGATTCAAATAACTTAGCCCCATATTGTTTCCTACAGATATATTCTAATTCTGTGAGCAACAAGAATAGACATATAATCCTTTAGTATCACAGAAATGAAACCTGATAATGTTTATAGCTGGTCAGGTCTAGATAACGCTTGCAATAAATCCAGATAAACCCCTCAAAACAGACTTTTTTTTTTAATGAAAAAAAAATCTATCAAAACACGAGGCTAATTGCAGAGTAATTGAAAACAGATGACAGGCACACACTGACATTTTCTTGATTTGGCTTAATTTGCAAAGGAAATAAGGGCCTAAAATTCAATTTTACAATGCAATACAATGCAATGAAAACAGAATCAAAAGAGTAGACTCCCAGGAAGAATAACTCAATATATGAAAGACAACTTTCTGGGAAAGACTATTAAATTTTTTTGGAAAGGGTCTGCATTATGTTACAGTCTGCCATGGTAGCAAAATTTTTTGGACGATATATTTTACCAAAAACTATCACAATAAACGATAGTATGTTTTTTATGCCACTGATATAATGATATTATAGTTAATTCATACATTCAAGTACAACCTTTGGAAGAACAATTTACCCTCAATTCGAAGGAACATTGAACATTGGTGTTGTATAGAAGAACAATAATAAAAGAAAAAATCTTAGCTAAATGAACAATATAAATAAATCTGACTCAGGGTCTGTTTGCAAAAACTGCACTTAAATATTCAACATTTGTAGGTAGGTAAAGAGTCATTAACCCACTAAAGAGACCCAAAAATGCCTTAAAAGCCTGCCAAATTGAATGAACTAAAAAAAAACATGTATGCACTCGAAAGCATTTGAGCATTGTCACTGCTTTTAAATCAGATTCCATACAGTATATTTTAATATCGCTATTATTTTTTAGTCTTTATTTTTCTTTATTGTATGAATGTTATTGTGTTATGTCGGAGAGGTTAGGAGACGAGAACAAAGAAAAGTCACGGCCCGGGTATAACCTGCCGGCCGTACAGACCTCTATTGCTCGGTTAATTTATTCTGGTCGAGGTAAAACTTCAATGATTAGGTCGGAGATCAAATAAAGCTTGTCGTCGAGCTGCTGGACTGTGATATGACACCTTCACCTGTCAATCCAATGACGCTGTAAAGGAGTTTGGTGAAGTCAACTGCTGCCTAAATATTGATAACATGTGACGCTCTGTTTATGGTTTATAAACACACTTTCCTGTGTGTGTGTTTTATGTGGGGAACACACACACACACAAAACTCCGAGTGCTGACGTTTTAACAATGTCGCCGCAGTCGAGTGAGCTTTTGAGATCGCAGGCTAGCGAATAAAAAGTTAACGTTCCCATAAGTGTCCCAGTTGTGGTTGTGTTGCAAACGTCGTTCTGCCAATGGCTTGCTGTGTCGTGAGCGGCGCGGCAGCTGTTACTACAGCAATGAAAATGTATCAAGTCCAGAAAACAACTCCCGTGCCCGTTGTATGGAACAATAACACGTCCCACTCTGCCTCTGATTGGCCAGCACCAAGGATTCATACTTTTGATCCACTGTGTGTGGAAGGTCTTCACCAATGCACACACACAGACATACGTAGGGTGGGTCTTAAACCCTGAGGCTACAGACACAGAATGAATATGCTTCATGCGTCCCTGCTAATTTTTGTGCGTCACAGACGCGGGACGCACATCATACGAGATCCCTGTATGTGTGCGTGTGTGTATGTATAGTGAGCTTTTGAGATCGCATATATATATATATATATATATATATATATATATATATATATATACACATATATATATTCACTTAACAGTTTGTACCAGCATTCATGATCAAATTAAAATGAAGGCGATACTCTGGCTTTTAACATTTTTAAATGTTTAGTTAAGTACAGCGTTTTAGTTTTGTTTTGTCCATCTTGTATTTCATTTCAGAAAACAATTTAACTAAAGTTGAAACAAATTTACATTTCAGAAAACAAATTCACAAAACATGAAACAAATTTACATTTCAGAAAACAAATTCACAAAACATGAAACACATTTAGATTTCAGAAAACAAATTCACAAAACACAGAACAAATTTACATTTCAGAAAACAAATTAACTCATTCCCTGGCAATGCCGTCCAAAGACGTCATTAAGAATCCATCTATTCCATGCCAATGCCGTCAAAAGACGTCAATGGCCTTTTTTTACGGGGATGGGTGGGGGAGGGTCTTGTGCAGTTTATGTGTGATTGTCAAGCCTCTGGATAACTGCAATGATGAATGCCACCCTGTCCTGTAGAGGGCATCAAGGCCTTGAGGTGAACGTCCCTTCCTCAGATTGATGAAGAGGAAGAAGAAGTAGGAGGGGGGGGGGCCGGCAGGGTGCAACAGACAATGAGAAGAGACAAACATAATGGCAGAAAAGAAAGAAGACAAAATGAAAAAAAAAAAATCTTTCGGTACTAGAAATTCACTGCGCCAAGGCAAGAAAAATATTCCTGCGACCGACAGGAATGACATCTTAGATCATGCGCGGAATAAAGGATGGCGCTCCGAGCCCAAAACGATCACGCAAAATGCCGGCCCATACATATGGTGAGATGCTCTCGGCCGCTTGCTGGCTGATCGTCTACCGACCAGGATTTGAATAAATGGGATCCGAAATCGTCAGATGAATGAACTCCCTTTTGGATAGCCAGCTGAGCTTCCTCCGATGAAGACCGACGAAGTCCGATGAAGGTAACTCGTTTGCAGCTCGCGTTAGCTACATTTAGCGAACAAAAACACGCTCATTCAATCCTTGTTACATAAAAACATAATTTAGTCCCACTAGTTCACATTACAATGTAACATCTGTTGCCAGTACTGATGTGAATTTTCCATTTCGTCCATCTTGCAGGAATTCAACACCCGCGATTCGAACGTCTTTTACGATTGCGATGAAGAAAAGTAATGTTTTTTTTTACCCTTCCAAAACACATCATCAATAAAAAGTATTCTCTAGTAATCGTATGTATTTTCTAAAACTTAAAGGTTGTGCATCCAACAGACGTTCGACTCCCATTCCAGTACGCAGTGCAGACAAAAAAGGTAATTGAAAGTTTTTTCTCCACGTCCCACGACAGCAATTTCAACAATGTATTTTTATAATAAGTTATATTTCTAAACTACACAGGTTGTTCTTCGAGCAGAAGTAATGACTGGTTTCAAGGAGAATGACAACCACACAAGATCCCATTCATTGCCAACAGAAGAATAAAATCCATATGTGGATAAAATCTTGCTAGATTTTATGCGCAAGGTAATAAAAACCTGGACTATTGAGCAAACTGTAGAGGGGAAGAATTTGGAGGAAAAAAAGCGCAGGTTTGGGAGCCCCATTTGTTCATGCATTTTTGTCTAATGTAAATTATGTACATAGTTATACTTGTAAATAAATTATTATGATTAATTTTCAGTCAAAAGTACTTTCTCAGTGTTGTTCTATGTTCAGATGTTTGAGATTTTCACAAAAGAAAAAAAATATTGGTCTCAAAGTCATTGTTCTGCTTTATGTGTCTGCTTTCACAAAAAGGCTGTTTTCTCTGGGGTTTTTTACTTCCAGAAATAGATTTTGCTGAAGGTAGCCTATATTTGACTGCTGATTACTAAAGAACGGTTTAAGCGCGAGACAAACCTTTTTTTCTAATGAAAGAAGAGAATCTGATCTTTCCTTTAGTGGTTTTGTTCTTTACACCGTCAAAGTAAATAATATTCTGTGAGGCTTAAAATATCAGTGAAATTGGTCGAAAATGCCTGGCAGTCTAGGGGTTCCCTGCTCAGGAAACGGCTGGCAGTGAATGAGTTAACAAAACACGAAACAATTAACGAAAGCCCAAACAAATTGCAAGTGACACAAACCGGAAAGGGAACGTACCATATCAAAGATTGACACGTAGGATTCCCATATGCATTCTTAGGATTCCCACGCATTTTCCTGGCAGGGCACGCCCTGCTCCAACATTTCTGGCTCCAGGACACGCACCGCTGCACTATGATTAGCTGCTGCATCATAGTAGAACAAGCCCTGCTGCTTCCAGATGGTAAAGGAAGTATGTGACTTACTAAGTGTGGCGATGTTAATATTAATGCCATTAACCCTAAAGCCTGCAATGCAGCCCTATGGGGGGCACAAGCCAGTGCAAACTGTCAGCCGGTCCCAAGCCCAGATAAATGCAGAGGGTTGCGTCAGGAAGGGCATCCGGCTTAGAACTTTGCCAAACAAATATGAGCGTTCATCCAAAGAATTCCATATCGGATCGGTCGTGGCCCGGGTTAACATTGTCCACCACCGGCGCTGTAACCTACAGGGCGCCGGTAGAGATTCAGCTACTGTGGTTCGAAGACGAAGGAGAGGTGTAAAGCGGGTTCTTAGGCAGGAATAGAAGAGGAAAGCACGGAGCCTATAATTGAATGTGGGGACTTTGAACGTTGGGACTATGACAGAAAAAGCCCAGGAGTTGGTAGACTTGCTATATGTCCAGGAGAGCAGGTGGAAAGGCAGTAGGGCTAGAAGTTTAGGGGCAGGGTTACAATTATTTTAGTATGGTGTAGATGGGAAGAGAAATGGAGTAGGGTGATTTTAAAGGAAGAGTTAGCTAAAAATGTCTTGGAGGTGAAAAGAGTATCAGAATGAGTGATGAGCCTGAAACTTGTAATCAGAATCAGAATCATCTTTATTTGCC
This sequence comes from Phycodurus eques, assembly GCF_024500275.1. Taxonomy (NCBI): domain Eukaryota; kingdom Metazoa; phylum Chordata; class Actinopteri; order Syngnathiformes; family Syngnathidae; genus Phycodurus; species Phycodurus eques. The sequence goes on along the minus strand of NC_084526.1, from coordinate 33,958,932 downwards.
AAGGAGTGTATGCGGTTTAAAGTGACGAGTAGTGTGATCATCTGGGACAACGTTGGTTGTGCAAATGTTACAGATACTCCTCAATCAGTGTGCAAATGGAGCAGATGCTACTCTAGGATGAGTGGTCAGTATATGCAAATAGTGCAGCATGGCGAGACAACTACAGTGAGTGCACGAGTAATACATAATTGCCCCCACAGAAATGTGACAACGAACTCAAGTCAAAAAATTGCCAGCTTATTGTAATGGAATTATAGGTTAGGTGTTTAAGAAGTTGATCGCAAGAGGGAAGAAGGTGTTGGAATGTCTACTAGTTCTAATTTGCATTGATCGGTAGCTCCTACCCGAGGGAAGGAGCTGGAAGAGCTGGTGACCGGGGTGTGGAGGGTCCGAGAGGATTTTGCACGCCCTTGTCTTAGTTCTGGCAGCGTGCAAGTCCTCAATGGTGGGTAGGGGGGTACCGACAATCCTTTCAGCAGTTTTGATTGTCCGTTGCAGTCGGAGTTTGTCCTTTTTTGTAGCAGCACCAAACCAGACTGTGAGGGAAGAACACAGGACTGATTCGATGACCGCTGTGTCGAACTGTCTCAGCAGCTCCGGTGGCAGGCCGTGCTTTCTCAGAAGCCGCAGGAAGTACATCCTCTACTGGGCCTTTTTGAGGACGGAGTTGATGTTGGTCGCCCACTTCAGGTCCTGAGAGATTGTAATTCCCAGGAACTTGAAGGTCTCGACGGTTGACACAAGGCAGCTGGACAACGTGAGGGGCAGCTAAGGGTGTTTTATATCATGTAATGTGTGGCTATGCCCCACAGGTAGGATGTGACCGAGAGGTGAAAGAGAAAATCTGGAAGGGGCTGGACGAAGTAGTTCTGAGCATCCCAGACAGATTTGAATGGGCATGTTGTTGAAGGAAACAGGGGTGATGAAGAGGTGATGGATAAGTTCAGCATCCAGGTAAGGAACCTGGAGCAACAGATGATGGTAGACTTTGCAAAAAGGATGGTAATGGCTGTAGTGAACACTTTTTTCCAGAAGAGCCAGGATCATAGGGAGACCTACAAGAGCGGCGGTAGAAGCACGCAGGTGGATTACATCTTGTGCAGATGATGTAACCTGAAGGAGATAAGGTGGTAGGTGACAGTGTGGCTAGACAGCATAGGATGGTGGTGTGTAGGATGACTCTGGTGGTTGGGAGGAAGATTAAGAAGACAAAGGCAGAGCTGTGAACCATTTGGTGGAAGCTGAGAAATTAAAAGTGGCTTTACGGAAATAGGTCAGACAGGCTCTTGGTGGACATGAGGAGCTTTCAGAATACTGTACCACTACAGCCAAGGTAATCAGAGGAACAGGCAGGAGAGTATTTGATGTATCTTCTGGTAGGAAAATGGAGAAGGAGACTTGGGGGTGGAACCTCAAAGTACAGGAAATCATTAGGTTAGCTAAGAAGAAGTGGGACACTGAGAGGACTGAGGAGAGGAGAAAGGACTACATGGAGATGTGAAGTAGGGCGAAGGTAGAGATGGCAAAGGCCAAACAAGAGGTATATGATGACATGTATGCCAGGTTGGAAAAGATCTATTCAGGTTGGTCAGACATGGGAAGGATGTGCAGCAGGGTAGGGTGATTAAAGATAGAGATGGAAATGGGTTGACTGGTGCCAGCAGTGTGATGGATAGGTGATAGGCTGTGGAGCTTTTGACCAGCTTGTTCAACAGAATTCTAGTGCCTGTGAAGATGCCTAAGGAATGGAGGAAAAGTGTGCTGGTGCCCATTTTTAAGAACAAAGGTGATGTGCAGAGCTGTGGGAACTGTAGAGGAATAAAGTCACACAATTATGTTATGGGAAAGAGTAGTGGAGGCTAGACTCAGGACAGAAGTGAACTTTTGCAATCAACAGTATGGTTTTATGCCTAGAAGGAGTACCACAAATGCATTATTTGCCTTGAGGATGTTGATGGAGTAGTACAGAGAAGGTCAGAAGGAGCTACATTGTGTCTTTGTAGATCTAGATAAAGCCTATGACAGAGTACCTAGAGAGGAACTGTGGTACTGCATGTGGAAGTCTGGAATGACAGTGAAGTATGTTAGAATAATACAGGACATGTATAAGGGCAGCAGTGGTGAGGCGTGCTGTAGGTGTGACAGTTTAAGGTGGAGGTGGGACTGCATCAGGGATCAGCTCTGAGCCCCTTCCCGTTTGCAGTGGTGAGGCATAGGCTGACAGATGAGGTTAGACTGCAATCCCCGTGGACCATGATGTTCGCAGATGACATTGTGATCTGCAGTGAAAGCAGGGAGCAGGTGGAGGAAAAGTTAGAAAGGTGGAGGCATGCACTGGAAAGGAGAGGAATGAAGATTAGCTGATGACAGAATATTTGTACATAAATGAGAGTGGTGGAGGGCGAAGAGTGAAGCTACAGGGAGAAGAGATAGCGAGGGTGGACAGCGGCACTGGAGAGATAACAGGAAGCAGAGCTGGAGGTGGCGGAAATGAAGATGTTGAGGTTCTGTCTAGGAGTGAGCAGGTGAGACAGGATTAGAAATGAGCCCATCAGAGGGACAGCCAAGGTTAGATGCTTTGGAGACAAAGTTAGAGAGCAGATTTCGATGGTTTGGACACATCCAGAGGAGAGAGAGTGAGTATATCTGTTGAAGGGTGATGTGGACGGAGCTGCCAGGCAGCAGAGCCCGAGGAAGACCAAAGAGAAGGTTGATGGATGTAGTGAGGGAAGACATGAGGGCAGTTGGTGTTAGAGAGGAGGATGCAGGAGATAGGCTGAAATGGAAAAGGATTTCACGCTGTGGCGACCCCTAACATGACAACCTGAAATGAAAAGAACCCTAAAGCCTGGTGAACACTGTGCAACGTGGTCGTACCCGACGGTACGACCACGAAAGTGTGGATATTTAAAAGGAAGTTCGTCGGCTCCATTCATTTGAACGTACATTCTGGTTACAAACTTCGCTTTTTCATCCTCAGGCAGATTGATATATGATGAATATAATTTAGTATTCATGTTGTTTTGGAAAGTAAATCAGGAACAATTCTTGTCTTTTGTAGTTTTAATATCATCTTTGCAAAGAGAGAGACAGCCAAGAGAGGTTACAGGTGCACGCCGTGTCTATGCCCGTCTCTGAGACACATATGCGAAAAGAATGTCTAATTAAACTGAAATAAATGGGAGGGGAATGAGGAAAGTGGGAAGAAAGACTTAATCACACAGTTACCTTGTTCTTGAGACAAACGGGAGGTTGGAGAAAGGGTGAGAGAAGGGAAGTGCACTCATCGGTGAAATGAAAAATAGGTTTCTAACACCCTCCATCCATCCATTTTCTGAGCCGCTTCTCCTCACTAGGGTCGCGGGCGTGCTGGAGCCTATCCCAGCTATCATCGGGGAGGAGGCGGAATATGGCGGCATGGTGAACGACTGGTTAGCACATCTGCCTCATAGTTCTGAGGACCCAGGTTCAAATCCGGCCTCGCCTGTGTGGAGTTTGCATGTTCTCCCCGTGCCTGCGTGGGGTTTTCTCCAGAGACTCCAGTTTCCTCCCACATCCCAAAAAACATGCACGGTAGGTTAATTGAAGACTCTAAATTGCCCATAGGTGTGAATGTGAGTGTGAATGATTGTTTATATGTGCCCTGTGATTGGCTGGCAACGAGTTCATATTTTGTGCAAAACGTGAACTGAATTTAAGTTCATTTCTGCCAGTTGGACGTAATCGAGAACGCATTCATTCTGGCGTCAAACAACGGTTTTCGAACAAAAGTTCATTTTCATTCAAGAGTAACTAGGTTTTTTTAGGGACCTCTCGGACAAACCCGTCTGAATACGCTGTTTACGAGCCTTCATATGTTGGAGGATAAAGATTAATTTATTCAGTGCGGCCACGGTCCCCATTCATGGCAGCTGCGTGAGAACGCGAGTTGCATTCAGGGACACTTTAAATGGGAGTGAATGTATTCTTCGTTTGTTCTTTTGTAATACAGCACATAATTGTAAAAATGTATTAAATTATTATTTGTATCAGAATGCTTCAGTTAAAACTGTACGATCACAATGTCATGATATGGAATTTATTTTGTTTTGTAATGTAAGAATAGATCAAATAAAATATTTTGTTAATGCAGTAAGCCAGAGTTGCTAGGAATGCAAAGTTATCAATGTCTTTTCACCATCGTTCCTGTCACAGTGTTGTGTGTTTTTGTTCGCACATAAAGGACTCATTTTAAAACAAGACCATTCAAGCAACACATTTTTCCTCATGTTTTTGAGATTGTAGGTGAAAGCTGCAGCTGGGTACTCTTATGGACTGAATGGGTGGCAACAATGGGAACATTTTATGGGAAATAGCCAGTTAGCAAAATACTGACAAAAAAACCCAAAAAAGAACTATGAACTACTTCATTTTTGGAATGGTGAATTTAGTTAAAACATTTTCATTATGAATTATGAACTGAGCTAGTTCATTTTTGGAACACTAAATTTAATTTTGAACTAGTTCGCGAAGAAAATTTACTTTTCCAACACTGGTGTCGGCAGCCTTCTTGAGTACCCGATACCTTGAAAAAGGGTCGGTATCAGCCCGATAGCGATACCTGGTATCGGTACTCGTCCGTCCCGTAGTATAAAGACAGTGGGAAATAAGTTATATGCGCAAACAACTTCTGCATGAGACAAATTAGATCAAAGCACTTCCTTCCGATGTGGGTAAATAGCAGAACCTTATAGCACAAATGCTTAAATGCTAAAGCTTGCAAGCGCTGCCGTAGTTTTCCAGGTACGGCACGGCTGACCCGGAAGACCACTATTACGCATGTGCGTCACACCGCAAGCAGGCAGGGCAGTGCGGCGAGCATTGGGAGGATTAAAGCGCTTTTGAGAGAAAAACAAAGCTCAAAAATAAAAATAAAGGACGACGTCGACGAATAGATTAATGGTTGACGATTTTGATCGGTGACGTGCTTGACTAATTGACTAATCGTGGCAGTCCTAGTGTGTATTTGAATATATATTTAAATACATACTTTTCTTGCCCAGAAGCAAGAAACTATGAACACTAAATGGCCATAATGACTCAACATTGGAGGGTTTGGCGGACACTTTATTTGCCCTGGGCCCCGGCAGCCAACTCTGCAGCTTTGGGTGGATACATTGCTTTTCCGAAGGGTCAAATCGGAGAGGTGTGGTATAAAATAGACTCAGTCCGCCTCCCACACAGTAAGCTTCCGCCCGTCACTCAAGCTTCACTCTGTTCTCTCAGTCTCGGGCTCTTATGTCAGAGCCAGCAAAAGTGAAGTGAGATTAGAATGCACAGGAGGAAGAGGAGGGGATGAAGGATGATAATGGGCAGGGAAGTGAAGAAAAACAAGGGTTATTTTGACAGCGCATCACACTCTGTGTGAAATTGTGTGTTTGTACATCAGCTTTCCACATGCAGCGCTAATAGGCTTTTGTTGTCCTCAGAGAATGTCAGTCATCAAGCACATGCAGTATATGATGGACAGCTAGGTGCCTGGTACCGGTGGATGAAGACAATTCCAGCGCCATCCCTTTGAGCTGTAATTATCTCTTGGCGTCAGCTCTAGACCATAGGCCTACGCAGCATTACATTGACTCCACTGGCATCTGGCGTTCTCTTTGGAACTGTGGACCACATAGAATGACACTTGCCAGCCTCACTCATACATACTGTACAAAGGTGGGAGACAGAGAGAACACAGCATTCTAGCTCAGCCGCCAATTTAGTTTTTAACATCATTGCACTGATAGGTTGCGTTAGAACAGCAAATGGAATGCAGCGTGTCAGTTGAGAGTGGGAAGACGGGCTACAGATTACACATGGCTGCTTCTGCTGTAGCCTAATGGGAAAGCATGTAACAGAGATGTATAAGAGAGTTAGGACGACTATAATACTTTTAGCTAGGGTTTATATAACCTAACATTTTTACTTTATTTTACTCATTATAATCCTCCATGGGGAAATACAATCTCTCTCCAGTATAGTTTTGTAAGAGAATCAGGTTACACACATGCAGGGAGGTATGCAAAAGCACCTCAACAGTAGACAGGAAGCAGACAAGCGCTCCAGCAACTAGTGGTCTTATTTTTATTATTTTTCTGGCCACAGTTTTCCACAGTGGGACTTGAACTGTGGCCCTCCAAATCCTTTCATAAGACCTACTCAATTCCCTTCTATTTGATCATACTCATTGATATTGTACCCAAAACAAAAAAAAAATCACTTTACAATTTTTTTACATTTTTTTTTTAATTGTGCCTGTCTGTACCGTACCAGGATTGTGCAAAAACTATGAAACCAAATTACTTATAATTCCAGGGTGTATGTAGTCTGCCTTTCTCCCAAAGTCAGCTGGGATGGGCTCCAACTCCCCATGACCCTGTTGGGACAAGTTTTTTTTTTTTTTTTTTTTTTTTTAAATACATAGATGGTTGGATGTATGCACCCACTGCCATTTTTTTACTAATGTTTTAGTGTTCCTCTGCATAGTCACCTACAATATTTTTCTGATTTCCTTCATTCCTGTTCGCGGTTTTAATTTGACACCATCTTTTGGCATCTTGGTGCCAAGGAACTATGTTGAAGTGAGTCGAGGACCTATATTTAGTCAAAAGAAGTGCTTTGCCACCATTTTGTGGCATCTATAGGCACGTATATACCTTCTTGGGGTGGGGGGGGAGGCTTCAATTATTCACAGATTTCTGCTATTCGCAGGGCTCGGTCCCTATCCTCCGCAAATCGTGGGGGAACACTGTACTTTGTCCCCCCTCTAGCGAGGAATATTCTCTTTGTGGCAGCAAACATTAGACCATTCTTTACTTGTTTTCCCCCAATATTAATGCTTTTCGGCAGTGCTGAAAACTCCCTATACGGTCTGCTCTGCAAGAAGTGTTTGTTTACATCCACTATGACACAATTATGGGTGTAACTACATATAGTATTTACAGTATGTACCAGACACTATTGTCAGAATATATTGATTTTAAAACAAACATTTTAGTTTTTATGATGTGAATCTTATTAGCGTAGGGTTGATTGGAGAGATTAACATACGCAGCAGCAGCAACCCTGATTTCTCACAATGAGGGAAATAAGATACAAAATGACAAGAATGTGTGGCAGGGGCAGCAACAAGAACAACAACAAAAATACCAATAGATGGTATGTCATTCTTTGTCAAACAAGGAAGCACCGCTGGCCAGAAAGAGCCTGAATTCCTTGTTTTTTGTTTCTTGCACCATTTTCTTTGTGCCTCCCCCTGGTATATTGTTGCTGCTGTGTATTGTGCAGAAGGAGCGGACTTGGTACACAGATACACGCATAGCAACTCCAGCCTCTCTGTGTGCTCGCCTAATATTTACACTGCTGGGCTGAACACTATTGAGTTTGGCCATTCAAAATAATGTTTGACTAGTATTAGGACAACAGTGGAGGAATAGTGTCTGGGCAATAAGGCCAGGAGCCCTCGGGTTGTGGCCCGGATGAAAAGGGGGAGACAGAGGGTTGTTGGATGATGCCGTCTTTTCACACAAGTTAAACATTTAGTGAGTCACTGTTTTTTTGCTCATTGTTTGTCTTTGTTTGGAGCGTTTGCACATGTGGAAGTGCAGGCGTGTTTTGTGAGTCACAGTAATTAAAAATGGTTGGATCGCTTTTCCATCACAGGCTTTTGACGGAGCTGTTGTGCAAATGTGAAGACATCGGCAAACTCACTTGTTTGACAAGAAAACAGTACATTGTAAAGAAAATCAAAGCAGACAAATATTCTGCTTCAAGTGTTCACCTGATTTGAACCTGACATTTTGTGGAGGCACTGGATTAAGAGGAATTGTTTTTGACTGTGTGAAACATTAGCCCAAGTTTGTTCTAGCTCAGGTTAAGTGTTTACTGTCTTTGAGTTCACTGTCCATAGGTCTGCCATTATCATCATCTGGAGCAGGTCATAAAAGCTTGCAAACTGGTTAATCAGTGTCTAGAATTCAAGTGTAAAGCCAACACACGGTGTTTAGTTGCTCTGCACTAAAATAACCTGCTCATTTTCCCTCTATCCTCCACATGGATGGTGTCAACACGAAGGGGGGGAAAAGTGATTTTATTACACATAAAGCAACACAGTTTTGCCTTGTTTTAAGATTCCAAAAAGTAGTTTTTAAGTTTAATTTCATTTATGTAGGTGACATAAGTTGCCCATTGAAGTGAGCAATAGTCGGTTGTTAGTACTGCCCTCTGCTGGTAACAAAATGCAACGCTTTGTACTGCACTAACATTGGTACTGACATTGTTTTAGATTGACTTCAATTGTCTACGTTTGCTCCAGGTAATTTAAGAAATGTAATAATTAACGCTTCATCAATTATCTATCCTTACCTCTTTATAGTATTAAGAAACGTTACGTATTTGAAAGCTTTGCAATACAGGAGACACAACTGAAATGAGAAAACATCCCCGACCCCGCCTGTGTGGAGTTTGCATGTTCTCCCCGTGCCTGCGTGGGTTTTCTGCGGGCACTCCGGTTTCCTCCCACATCCCAAAAACATGCATGGTAGGTTGATTGAAGACTCTAAATTGCCCGTAGGTGTGAATGTGAGTGCGAATGGTTGTTTGTTTGTATGTGCCCTGCGATTGGCTGGCAACCAGTTCAGGGTGTACCCCGCCTCCTGCCCGATGATAGCTGGGATGGGCTCCAGCACGCCCGCGACCCCTGTGAGGAGAAGCGGTTCAGAAAATGGATGGATGGATGAATGGATGCTTTTTATGTATCGCCTTGAAGTGTTTTTATATAAATACTTACTGTAAATATGACTTTTCTCCTGCATTAGTGTAGTTTGGTGATAAACTGAGGATCCCCTGTACATGAATTTGATGGGTTGTCAGCCACATTATTAGTGACACACTGGAGCACATCAAGCATTAGGGTGCTTTGGTCAAGGGAACTTAAGCTGTAAATGTCACTAATCCATTCATCCATCCCTTTTCTGTAGCGCTTTTCAACAGGGGCAGGGTACACCCCGGATAGGTCATCACTCAATGACAGATAACATATAGACAAACAACAATTTACATTCACACCTATGGATAACTTAACTTACGCCGTTCACGAAAATAGGACCAGAGTCTTCAATTGAGCTAGCAGGCCTATTTTGGGAATGTGGGAGAAAACCAATGGAAGCACTGGAGATCACGCAAACTCCACACAGACGGCAAAATACGAACCTAGAAACTTTGATGCGAGGAAGGCGGGTTAGCCACATGCCTAATAAAGACACCACTTAGGTTGCAGGCCGCACTTAGCACTCAATATTTTTGGTCAATATTGTCTCTTTATTGCTACTTTTAGACCTCTCTTCAGAATTCCCTGGTATTCAGCTACATAATGAATCACTTCAATGAAACTCAGCAGTGTAGCAAAGCATTTTGTCACGAACGGAACAGAGGATAGAACCCAAAAATGAAGACAACAACCGGAACACACACCCATGACACGTTTAGATATCTGGCAGAATTTATCATTGACTAACTTTTCACTTTATGACACATTCTGAAAACTTGCAACACACACAGGCAACAACTTTTCTTTGTTGTTTAAACACTTACTTTTACTGACTTCAGGATATGACTATAAATGTCTCCGCCCACTGAAACTTGTTCAGCAATGTCTAAATCAGAGGCAGCATTTGCCGTTTTGAAACACAGCACAGCTGTTTTACTACGTACAATGTATGCAGAACATTTTTACAAAACGCTTTGACAGGCTCGCACATGAAAGTCATGAATCTATAAGGCATCTATGACTTTCATAGATGCCTTATAGATTCAGTAGAGACAATAAGAGAGAAGAAAAACACTTTGCAAAGAGTTATGGAGGTTAAACATGAAAAAGATGAAGAAGCATGATGTGAATTTTTTCAGTGAGTGGGATTATTTGAAAACATACCACATGTTATACACATTAATAGAGCAAACAGCAAAAAAAAATAAAAAAGTAAAAAAAACCTCAGTCCACTGGAAGTAACACAAGCTGTAAGATGAGCAAACCATCTTATTAGCCTGTTAATTATGGTAGTAGCCTAAGGAGGACCAAACTGTACAAATGCACCTATGTAATGTCAATCAATACCATTATCTATTTTTTAATTGCTTGGAAAAAAATATATAAAATTTTTTACTGCCGGATCTACTTCCATGGCTCAACGTAATATCTTTCCGAAAAGAGGTAGTAAGAAACATAACTTCAAGTCATAAAAGAAGAATCTGTATGGACTTAAGACCTACTTATATTCCTGTAATGCCAGGGATTCCAACCTCACATTAGTTATTTTTTTTATTTTAAAGTCTGACAAGCTTTTATTCTTTTAGGTGATGATAGCTCAGTGGTGTTTTATGGGAATGCTACAAATCAAACAGACAACAATATCATTCATAATTAATTCTAACACCTCAAAACTGATCAATTTAACAGACACAGGAACAGACGAACAGAATTGTTACTTTCCTGGTCATAACGCAATCTTACCTGGCTTGAGTTGATAGGGCTCAATCACATCTGCTCCATACTATGGTGTAGCATATAGCCACGATTGTCGGAATCCTCGCATCTCCAAAATCATCACTTTTCAGGAACCCCCAAAAAATTGCATGTTTGATAAGACATTGCATCGTCAAAGAGAGCAGGACATTTCTAACACTTTATATTGGTATCTAATTTCTATGTATAAATGAATAACATAACATAACATAACATAACACAATATAACCACATGCGGACTGACCGATAGTATCGATTTCTGGAAATATATTAAAATTGACCAAGTTTAGACATAGGCAGTTTCGTCCCAACGCCAGCGATATACAGAGGTGGGTAGAGTAGCCAAACATTGTACTCAAGTACTGTTAAGTTAAAATAATATGACTCAAGTAAAAGTCAAAAGTAGTCCTCCAAATATTTACTTGAGTAAGAGTAATAAAGTACTCAGTGAACAAACTACTCAAGTAAAGAGTAACTGGTGAGTAACTTCTTCATCCATCCATTTTCCGTACCGCTTCTCCTCACGCAGGTCACGGGCGTGCTGGAGCCTATCCCAGCTATATTCAGGTGAGAGTGGCGGTACACCCTGAAGTGGTTGCCAGCCAATCACAGGACACATAGAAGCAAACGACCATTCACACTCACTACGGGCAACCGCGCATGTTTTTGGGATATGGGAGAAAAATGGGGTACCTGGAGAAAACAGCACGGTGGACAACTGGTTAGCACAATCCTGGCCCCACCTGTGTGGAGTATGGATGTTCTCTCCGTGGTGTGTGGGTAAAAAAATCAGATCATTAACTTCAAATAAAATAAAAATTAATCATATATGGGAGTCCAGATGCATCTGCCAACATTTGAATTTTTAATTTTTCATGCATTGGGCCCGACAGAAACATTATTTGCTTTATTCACTTAAATGACTCAGTGAAGAAGCTTTTTGCTGAACAGACCTATTGATAGTATGTGTGTGTCTGTGTGTGTGTGTGTGTGTGTGTGTGTGTGTGCGTGCATGTGTGAGAGAGCGAGAGAAAGAGAGAGAGAGCACAGCATGGCACGTACCCCAAAAGATGCATGTTATAATGTTATACAGTTACTTATGACCATAAAATATGGCTAATGTTGCCATATGCACTGCCAAAACAACAATAGAAACATCTGCTACACCATCATAATCATCTTTATCATAAAGCTGTTGTTTTTTGGAGGGTGTAAAGTAAACACCCGTGCAGCTGCTTTAGTTCCCAAAATGAGTCACCCGGCAAAGGCTTTTGTGTGCGGTCATGTGACTGCCGTGTGCCATCTGATTGGTGAATTGGAGTCAAATGAAATTAGTGATCACGATGGATTGGCGCAGTGGCACTCTATGCGGAAGTTGAAGAAGAAGTCTAAAAACTGATCACACACGCAATAATGTATAAATAATCAATCATTGTAATGGAGTAAAAGTATTGTTTCTTCTGAACATAAATTATCAAGTAAAACTAAAAAGTATGGTGCGTTCAAACTACTACAAGAACATCCCTCCATTTTCTGGACTGCTTCTCCTCACAAGGGTCGTGGGCGTGATGGAGCCTATCCCAGGTATCTGTGGCCGAGAGGTGGGGTACACCCTGAACTGGTCGCCAGTCAATTGCAGGGCACATATACACAAACAACCATTCGCACTCACATTCACACCTACGGGCAATTTAGAGTCTTCAAACAACCTACCACGCATGTTGTTGGGACGTGGGATGAAACCAGAGTACCTGGACAAAACCCACGCAAGCACAGGGAGAACATGCAAACTCCACACAGGCAGAGCCGGGGATTGAACCTCGGTCCTCAGAACTGTGAGGCAGACGCAGAAATTCTGCGTTGAACAATTTGTAAAGTTGACGTAGCCGAGTTATAATTATTGCAAACTTTATGATCATAACACCATTATCATGAATTAAAAAATTAAAAGGCACAAACCGCTATAAAATCCATGTAATTTTTGGCAGATAAAGTTGATTATTGTGTGATTCTTACTAATCATATCCCATTTAGCTTAATGCTCAACACACACACAAATGGGAAAATCTCAGTTTCGCTTTTTAAAAATTGTTTTAGCAGGTTATTCCTCCCACCCGCAGTTGAAAAGGAAAGCAATTATGTGCCTTGGCTTTTGTGAGTAGCCCCACACAGACATAAGTGACTCATTTCCTCTTGTTTTCATCCTGACACTGAAGGTGCACCACACTGCTACTTCAAGTGAATCCTCTGGTGCAGTCATACCCACATGCTTCCATGTAGTCATCCTCTCCATCGGAACTCGGTTAAACTGCATAACAGTTGCAATTTCCAATCCATATTTGGGATGCATTATAATATTTTTGGAACGAATTGACAATACAGCTCCTGAGACTTACACACTCATATATTTTGTTCAACTTGAACAAGATTTGACAGTTATGGGATTTTTGATCACCCATAATAAAAGGAATTTTGTTTTTCGATGTGTGGATTACCACCTGAACTGCATGGGTGTGTCCTTGGAAGAATATCAATCCCTCCTTACAAAAGCCAGGTTGATATACAGTACCAAATAAATAAAATCTTCCAATAAAAACTATGGCTTGCACATAAATATAAATATACAACCCCAATTCCAATGAAGTTGGGACGTTGTGTTAAACGACCATGTTCGACCTGTATTTAATTGAATACACTACAAAGACAAGATATTTAATGTTCAAACTGATAAAATGCATTGTTTTTAGCAAATAATCGTGAACTTAGAATTTTATGGCTGCAACACGTTCCAAAAAAGCTGTGACAGGGTCATGTTTACCACTGTGTTACATCACCTTTTCTATTAACAACATTCAATAAACGTTTGGAAACTAAGGACACTAATTGTTGAAGCTTTGTAGATGGAATTCTTTCCCATTCTTGCTTGATGTACAGCTTCAGCTGTTCAACAGTCCGGGGTCTCCGTTGTCGTATTTCACGCTTCATAATGCGCCACACATTTTCAATGGGAGACAGGTCTGGACTGCAGGCAGGCCAGTCTGGTACCTGCACTCTTTTACTACAAAGCCACGCTATTGTAACACATGCAGAATGTGGTTTGGCATTGGCTTGCTGAAATAAACAGGGACGTCCATGAAAAAGACGTTGCTTGGATGGCAGCATATGTTTCTCCAAAACCTGTATGTACCTTTCAGCATTAATGGTACAGATGTGTAAGTTACCCATGCCATTGGCACTAACACAGCCCCATACCATCACAGATACTGGCTTTTGAACTTTGCGTCCATAACAGTCCGAATGGTTCTTTTCCTCTTTGGCCCGGAGGCCACGACATCCACAATTTCCAAAAACAATTTGAAATGTGGACTCGTCGGACCACATAACACTTCCACTTTGCATCAGTCCATCTGAGATGAGCTCGGGTCCAGAGAAGCCGGCGGCGTTTCTGGGTGTTGTTTCAAGTTGCACTTGATGTAGCGCTGAACTGTATTTACTGACATTGGTTTTCTAAAGTGTTCCTCTGCCCATGTGGTGATATCCTTTACACATTGATATCGCTTTTTGATGCAGTGCCGCCTGAGGGATCGAAGGTCACGGGCATTCAATGTTGGTTTTCGGCCTAGCCGCTTACTTGCAGTGATTTCTCCAGATTCTCTGAACCTTTTGATGATATGATGGACCGTAGATGATGAAATCCCTAAATTCCTTGCAATTGTACGTTGAGGAACATTGTCCTTAAACTGTTTTCTCACGCACTTGTTCTAAAAGAGGTGAACCTGACGCCATCTTTGCTTGTGAATGACTGAGCAATTCAGGGAAGCTCCTTTTATACCCAATCATGGCACCCACCTGTTCCCAATTAGCCTGTTCACCTGTGGGATGTTCCAAACAAGTGTTTGAGGAGCATCTTTTTTGCCACCTGTCCCAGCTTTTTTGGAACGTGTTGCAGCCATAAAATTCCAAGTTAATAATTATTTGCTAAAAACAACAAGGTTTATCAGTTTGAACATTAAATCAAATCTTGTCTTTGTTGTGTATTCAATTAAATATCAGTTGAACATGATTTGCAAATCATTGTATTCTGTTTTTATTTATGTTTGTTTGTAACACATGAACTTAAATACAGAATACTGGAATACAGAAATTCTTTCCACTAAGCAGGCGGGCACCATCTGCCAGTGGGACACTAACAAACAAATACTATCAATAGCTTACTGGAGGACAAATCCCTCATTCACACAAAAAGCAGCTCTGTATATACAATGTGATAAAATGAATTATGTTATTCTGCCTGCTTCTTTTTGAGGCCTCGATTACAATCTTATTTTTTGTTGTAGTGGCTCTGATGTTCCAAATCACACTTTTTTTTTTTCCTGCTGTGGTACCAGATAAATAGACAAGCACAATTAAGGACAGGAATCATACTTAACAATCTTGTGATAATGGGGGGGCTCAGCCAACTAGTAAGAACCAGTTTCAGGCATCAACCATGAACGGCAAATACCTTTACTAGGGCTTGCTGTAAAGCTGGATTCACTTCAACACCAATCAGGACATGAACATCCTTGCCAAGAACAATTAATGCTCTGAGATTCTGCTTCCATAGAAAAAATTGGCAGGCATTGACTTGGGATAAACACTCAATGTGAAAGTAGGTTGGACATGTTCCTTGTATTCCTGGCACAGCATAGTGTTTCTGCAGCTGTCAGTGGTGTGGTTTTGCTTAGGCGCTTTAGATCCCAAGCTGACGTTGGACTGACTGTGGTTGGCCATGTGTTGACAGCATTGAGACTGATCATGCACCAACACCCATTAAGACCTAGTACTGTATGTTTTTTTAAAGATTTTGTTGTTGTTTGTTTGGTTTTACGTTACGAGAATCTCACTTATACTTTTACGTAAGGACTTGCCTTCTCTGACGGGAAGTCCTGTGACCCCACTAAATGGTCCCACACGAAGTCCTTGAACAATTGTACCGTCAAACAACTTGAAGGTAAGAGGAACTTAAAATATTAAGGAAGTTGGATGCAGTAAAGCTAATCTGTACTGGAGTTATTTTGACATCAGAAGCCTATAAAAATATGTTTTTCAACTATTCAATTTCTTTTCAAAGGGGGGTTGGTAACAAAAAAATGCTTGCAAATATCTCAATGGTATTACACCAGAACACAATGAGCAATTTTGATTTGCTTTCGCGGGCCACATAAAATGATGTGGCGGGCCGGATCTGGCCCCTGGGCCACCAGTGCTCTAATCCTTAAACCTGTGATGTGTTTTCAGCTTTCTGTTTGAGTCTTACTATCTGTCATCATCTATGACAATAAGCTGGTATCCATATGGTATATGCATACATGATAATTTTATATATACATCCCTCCAGCCATCCATTGTCAACACCGCTTATCCTGGGTAGGGTCACAGGGTGCTGGAGCCTGTCACAGCTGACTTTGGGCGAAAGGCGGACTACACCCTGAGCTGGTCACCAATCATTCGAAGGGTACATATATGATATGAGGGAAAATGTCATTACCATCTCTCCATCTCTACCATCTGTCCATCTGTCACGCATCTCAGGGGGCTTCTTGTTGCCACCTCTACAAAAAAAAAAAAGGAAAAAAAACAACAACCACCCTATATGTGCTTTATTCATTCTGTTTCCCTGGCAAAGTGGCATAATACAAAGACGTGTTATCACTGTAATATCCCGTAGAAAAGTGTGTGTGCTACTCAACATGTACTGGAGGTAGGGGGTGATGAATGGGGTGGCCGGGTTTCAGTCTAGTCAAGGCCACCCCCCAGATCTGCACCTGTATACATACTTCTCGTGAATAAGGGATGAATTCAAGAATAGAACACACTTGGCACAAACAAAGCTCCTGGCATCATGCAGGCAGAGTGCAGCTAATATTAAAAAATAAATAAAAATAAAAGGGCTGGGCTAATTGAGTCTTAATGGCAGCAGCTGCTCTGCCATGACTTTATGACGGTGCAAAGAGGAAAGTCAAAATGATGATTGAGTGCTAGCAACTGCCATGGCCACAGGTGATGAACTGTAGCTATCACTACCTCAGTAGGTATAGGAGCAAACCCACTGATCTCATTCACACCTCAGAGCTGCCGAATGTTACGAAACGTCCGTATTGTGTTACGGAAATCACCGAATGCTGACTTTTTACGGCTCTAACACCAATTGGTAAATTAATTTGATTAAGTAAACACTATATTGGATTTAAAAAATAGAGAGAGAAAAAAAAAGCTGCTTGGTGCACGATATTGTAATACGCCCCCGCCCCCCGACTGGGTTATACAGTACACTTGTCACACAGGTCTGGGTGGAACCGCATTTTCACAGAAAGTAACTAACTTTGAACAACAAAATAGCAGGCCAATTAATACGTGTTTACAGATATAAATATAAAATAATGCACGTCCACACATGACACTGCGTCTGAACCGGAAATGAATTCGTACGTCACTGCACACACAAAAACATTCAAATAACAAATGTTGAAGCCATAATTTATGAACGATTACGATTATAGAGTAATGATTATGTTGTGCAATTGAACAGTATGCAGAATAATTTTTATCCTATTACAAAATATACTGCAATAACTGTCCCGCGGCAATGTGATTGACAAAATTTTGAAAATATGGAAATTCAGACAAATTTGTACAAATTGTTCTGGAAGTGAATTTCTATAGGATGGCAGCTCTGACACCTGAATGAGTTACTCTTATTAAAACTGAAAAATTAAAACCTAGACTTACGAGCACTACTATTCACGGCATGAAGCGATCATCAATAAAAATTTCCACAAGAAGGAGAAACTAAAACTGTGTAAGTACAAAATAATACAGGCTTTGCAAGTTGGAATTTATACCTCTTGAATAAACAAGGTGATATTTACACTTTAAAACAGCCGCACATTATATGCGGTGAGGGCTTTGTGGAAATTATTAGTTAAACACTACCTTGCAATTATTTTTGTTAGTTTAAAGCCACACGTGGACGATGGTAGGAAGGCAGAGAGAGCGAGCGAGGCTCCAGTCTTTATGAGAATCACTCAGCCAGAGCGCAAGATAAAGCACTGCAATAACTTATTTCCAAAAAAGCCCAGCCGGCTAATTAACATTGTGAATTCAACCAGAAAGCCTCTATTTCTCTGATGGGTTTAATTGCGCTGATGTGTGGGCCACAATTTAACAGCTCATACACAGAGCTACTCTGGCTCCCATAAATGACAATATTTCCACCCCCCAAAAGACTGACATTATTTTGGAGCATAATTGAGTTTAGTTTTAACTGAGCTTATTTGATGATTTAATAGAGTTAGGTTTCTAACTTTCCCCTCTCCCCAGGTGATTATCCATCCATCCATTTTCCGAGCCGCTTATCCTCACGGGAGTGCTGGAGCCTATCCCAGCTGTCAACCCTGAACTGGTTGCCATCCAATCGCAGGGCACATAGAAACAAACAACCATTCGCACTCACACCTACGGGCAATTTTGAGTCTTCAATCAACCTACCACGCATGTTTTTGGGATCTGGGAGGAAACCGGACTGCCCGGAGAAAACCCACCCAGGCACGGGGAGAACATGCAAACTCCACACTCCGGGGCCGGGGATTGAACGCCAGTCCTCAGAACTGTGAGGCAGACGCTCTAACAAGTCGTCCACCGTGCCCCCTAGGTGATTATAAAGAACTGAATTAAATTGGCCAATGTGCTGATTACTGCTTATAAAAAAATCTTATTAGCCCTGTTCAAGGGTATCGCTGTTTGTTCGGACTGTATAGCAGACGAATGTACATTCTCACAAACATACCAACAATACAGTCCATCCACAACAATAAACCGCAGCATCAAGCTTCTCGTGAAACACAAAGCTAAAGATGTCTGACTAATAACTTACACAGGAGAAATACTGTACGTATAACCATACAACCAATTAGCATTGGATAATGACACAATGTAAAACTGGGTGAGTATTTGGTCGCTTTGGACTAGAGTACATGCTTTCTTAGCATCTGATAGCAAAATGAATCTGTGTTTGATTGTATTGCTCTTATTGTAAAGAAGAGCCAGGTACTTTACTATTTCGCAGTAAGTTAGAAAGAAAGAAAAGAAAGCCCTAACTTTGCGTATTTTAAAGAGGAGGAGGTGACGCAGCAGCAAAAAAAAAAAAAAAAAAAAAAAATGGGAATGGGAATATCCCATACTAATATCACGGCAGCATTTCGGAGTTTAAATTCATTCGTGAGCTTTCGAGCTCGAGGAAGAGCGCTTCGAGGTGTATTTCAGGCTGAGCAGGGAGCTTGGAAAGGGAGTTTGAAAGCCTCCCGCTGAGACATCTCGGTATATTATTTTTCTATTGGCCCAAACTGCAGCATAGTGGGACACCGCAAATATTATGCCTTCCTCCATTTCCCACTTGCCGTTTACTCCATTTGCCCCGCTCCCATTGGAGGAGCTTTTTGACATCACCGCATCTTTGCTTCAGAATAGAACATTTTCCTATCCGATGATGCTCGGTGTCACGTCAAAACGCGTTGACGCACCCTCAGCACACACACAATGAAAAAAAATATTATTATTTTGCTTTTTGCTCTTTATTAGACCGGCAAAAAAAAAATGAAAAAGTGCCCGATGGTAATAGCGTGAGCGAGGCAATCAAAACAATGATCGAAATGATCAAAGAAATATGCAGCAAACTGGCCAACAGAATAAATAATCTTTTAAATGACAATATGGCTTTTTACTTTCTGATGTTTTTTTTTCCCCCAATAGAAAAAGGCAATCTTCCCTGAATTGGTTTACTGTGCCAAAATCAAAACCAATGGATTAGAAAATAAACTGGCAAAAGATTTATTTTGTCACCTGAATCCAAATTTTCCATGCTGTTATGGAAGAAGACTCTTCTTCAATGAGAGGCTGTAGTCCTTCTCCCCATTCCCTTCTTAGTAAATGTTAATTAGCAATAAACCGTTATCGTGTTTATTTCATGTTTCATTTTTTTCTAATAGTGGGTTTTTAATTGTTTCTAGATTGCATTATTTTTAAGCACACACACTGATACAAAGGGTAATCATAACTTAATTTTACGGCTGGAACGGAATAATTGCATTTCCATTCATCTCAATGGGAAACATTACCTCATTTTAAGAACGATTCAGGTGACAAACTGGGCCACAAAGCAAATTAAGTTTGTAACCCGAGGTTCCACTGTATCTCCCTGATATAACTGGGGTCGGTGAATTGTGACTGGTGTTTCCGGACGCACCACAGTGGACTCCGGCTGACTCGGGGGCAGTTGGCCGCTCTTCTTTGTCACTCGGGCGGACTGGAGGAGGTGGAGGCGGCGACTCGGTGGAGGAAAAGGAGGAGCTGCTGATCAGTTGCTGGTCTGACGATCGTGTCACAGCAAAGGAGGCAGCCGTGTAAGCAGCTTTCACCAAGGGGGAGGATGAATTTGCAGGACGAAGCTAATCTGTTCTGCCATGCCACCG
Source organism: Phycodurus eques (assembly GCF_024500275.1). NCBI lineage: Eukaryota > Metazoa > Chordata > Actinopteri > Syngnathiformes > Syngnathidae > Phycodurus > Phycodurus eques. The sequence goes on along the minus strand of NC_084526.1, from coordinate 33,938,874 downwards.
AAAGGAAAAGTCACAGAGACCTCGGAGGAGACTGTCTCCATGGGTCAAGTCGTGAATTACTTGAGCAGCAAAAGGATTTCTACACCACTCTTTTAGCTCGACAGGAGAAGAACTTCAAATCCTGCATTGAGATTCTTGTTGACTATACAAACAAAAGACTTATTGGTCAAGCGCATGACCTCAGGGCTCGTTTGGAATTCACACAAAAGGAATTTCAAGACTTCAAAACCTACTGTATAACCAGGTCTAACACTTGCAAAGAACTTAATGATATAGAGTCAGTCAATAAAAATCTTGGATTACATAATGATAAATCTGAATTTATTGAGGGCCAGTCCAGGCGAAACAATTTTATCATTGATGGCATTATTGAGTCAGAGGGAGAAAACGGTCAAACTGTGAGAATAAGGTAAGGCAACTGCTGTCGGAAAGTTGCTGATTGATCACCGCAAAATTGAGATAGAGCGGGCCCACTGGAATGGGCAGCCTTCTCAATCCTCAACTAGGCCAAGGCTCATTGTTGTTAATGTTTCTGAGATATAAGGAGCAATTGGAAGTCCTCAACACAGCCAAAGTACAGAAAGACACTGACATCTACATAAATGAAGATTTTCCTGACGCCGTTCGACTGAGACACAAAGAACTCCTCCCAGTCATTTGGGCTGCCAGGGAGAAGGTAGCTTGGCTTACTTGAGGTACACTATATTTCCCAAAATATTAACTGTTTGACTGTCCCAAATCTCTTGTTCCTTTCACTGGAGCTCAAGGGCTAATATTTTGGACGTGTGGAGATGGCCCCTTCCTCTTCCAACGTGACTGTGCATCAGTGCACAAATCAAAGTTCATAAAGACATGGATGAGAGAGTTTGATGTGGATGAACTTGACTGGCCTGCACAATCCTGACCTCAACCATATAGGACACTTTTGGATGAATCTGAGCGGAGACTGAGAGAGAGGCCTTCTCGTCCAACATCAGTATGCAACCTCACAAATGCACTTCTGGAAAAATGGTCATAAATTCCCATAAACACAATCTTAAACCTTGTGGAAAACTTACCCAGTAGAGTTTAAGCTGTTATAACTGCAGAGGGTGGACAGATGTCATATTAAACCCTATGGATTAAGAATGGGATGTCACTTAAATTCAGATCTGAGTCAACGCAGGTGAGCAAATACTTTTGGCAATGTAATGTATGACAAACTCATTGTGCACCCACCATCTGGGAAACCCAGAAACCCGCACTGAATTGAAAGTGAACAGCAAACCACTTGACATTAATAATATCTTGTTGACTCACATGCCTTATCTGACATCAATTTAGACTAGTTACACTGTCAGCATCATAATGTAGACAATTATGCATCTCAGGGTAGGTGTCTACACATGAGCACTTTCATGGCGCATGATGGACTACAACTCCCACTGTGGTCAATGTGTCACGATCCTCTCCAAATTAATGGTGTGTGGCACTTGCTGTAAAAAAAGTTTACCATCTCAGATGCACACCTGTTAAGGAACTTGAAACTAATGAATGGAGCTCAGGATTTGCTCTGAGTGTCTTAATTTTTCTTTATCCCAATCTTGATGGTGATGTGTTGATGGAGATCTAGAGCATGTGCTTTTTGATCAGTTTGATTTTAAAATACAGACTGAGGCTAAATTCATGGAGTCCTTTGACCCGGATACAAATTTCTTAAACCTTTTAACTTCGGAGTCACTATGCTGCAAATACTTCAGTATTGATCAATTTAACAGTTTGTTACTCGATATGTAAAAACCTCAATCAAAACAGTTTCAACTTTCAACTCTCTCTACAAATTTAGATCCACTTTGTCACCTTGTTAAATTCTCAGTTTTAGCACTTTAGGAAACCTGGTGGCTTGATCGGCAAAGTTCTTTCTTTGATTTACCAAACTATAGTGCTATGCATTATTGCAGGAAGTTAAGATCTGATGGTGTTGTATCTAAAGACCTTCACTTCCATATAAACATAGAAATGATCTTGTGCTCAAATCTGAATGCTTTGATGCTGAATCATTCGTTCTTGAAATTCTCTCCTTTAGTAGTCTAGATGGTAAATGTAGGCTGCAGTTATGAAGAAAGTAAAACTAGTTTTCTATTGGGTGATTTCAATATTAATCTGTTAAACAACACAGTCCCATTCACTCACTGCTGAACTTTTTAATACTATGTTGGCACATTCCCTTTACCACCTAATCATTAAACCTACACAAATAACTTCCTCATCTGCAACCCTTATTGGTAACGTATTTACCAGTTATTACAATAATGTATTGCAGTCTGGTATCCTCTTCGTTGTTATATCTGATCATTTGACAGTATTTTATGTAAATTCAATGACTTTAGTTAACAATTGAGGAATAGACAAAGCTCCTACTTTTAGTGTTTAGCAAAAGAAATATTGACTGATTTGGGGAGCTGATTGGTGACATTCCATGGGATGATGTTTATACTTATAATGACGTTGAACAAGCATATCAGTTCTTCTTAAATTCCTTTAATACTTTACTTAATAGGGGTTTTCCTCTGGTCAGTAACCAAACTAAAAAGTTAAATACTGTCAAAACACCATGGTTTACCTGAACTCTCTGCAAATACTTACAGTTGAAGACTTGGCTCTCCATCAAAAAAAAATATTTTTAAAAAGGCATCTCCGATGAATATTGCAAATTATAAACAGTACAGAAGCAAACACAATCATTTTATTAGAAATGTAACGAAAAAATAATTTTCAGATTAGTTTAATGGGGCCTCAAATAACATTGATCTTTAAATTTAGCCCTATTCTCAACCCATGGATTGAGTTTTACAAACTTGCTAGAAACTGGAATAATACCAAATGATCTTAAAACTGCAAAAGTAGTTCATGTGTGTAATTATGGAGGTTGTACTTTAATCAATAATCCATCCATTCATTTTCCGTAGCACTTATCTTCACTAGGGTCGCAGGCTTGCTGGAGCCTATCCCAGGGCGAGAGGCGGTGTACACCTTGAACTGGTCGGCAGCCAATCGCAGGGCGCATATAAATAAACAACCTTTCAGACTCACATTCACACCTACGGCCAATGTGGAGTCTTCAATGTTCCTACCACGCAGGTTTTTGGGATGTGGGTTGAAACCGGAGCACCCGGAGAAAACCCACGCGGGTACGGGGAGCACATGCACAATCCGCACAGTCGAGGCCAGATTTGAACCTGCAACCTCAGAACTGTGAGCCAGATGTGCTAACCAGTTGTTCACCGTGCCGCCTTATTCAATAATAACCACCTAATTTCTCTTCTACCATGTTTCTCTGGAGAGGCAGGTTTGTAATAGAATGATGGTGCATTTTCAGGAGCGGAGCATCTTATATGAACATCGGTATGGGTTTAGAAAAACTTACTCAACTGAAATGGCTGTACTTCAGCTGGTTCATAAAACCTATGCTGCATTTAACAACCATTAACTTGCCTTTGGAGTTTCGGGGATTTATCTAAAACTTTCAACACGGTTATGAGACCTTACTTCAAACTACTGTTTTTTTCTGGAATCACTCATACACGGTTCACAAATGATATTCATAACAGGCAACAGTTTGTTAGCATTAATGAATGGTCATCAGATTTTGTCCCTTTAGCATGTGGAGTCACACAGGGTTCAATTCTAGGACCTCATCTATTTCTTACTTATATTAATAACTTGCCAGCAGACTATTGCTCATTGTAGCCCATCATTTTTGCAGATGATGTATGGTGATGTACCTATGGCCAAAGCAAATTCTGACTTAGGTAATATTTTAAAATGGTTAAAATTAAACCAGTCTATCTCATGTAAATAAATCTGACTTTATTATCTTTACATCAAAAACTTAAAAATACTCTCAATTTAACATTGGTCTATCCATCGGAAATAACACCATTTCTCAAGTCTCATTAACAAGTTTTTTCAGTCTTGATAGACAACAGTTTAAATTGAAAGAGCCATATTCACCTCGTCAGAAATAAATATCTAAGTTCACTGGCATGATCTGTAAATTAAAAAATACAGGTATTTAGACATGTCTTAAAGCTCTTTATTATAGTTTAATGTATCCATATCTCATATATTATAATGTCATATGGGGCGGTACGTATCCTTCCCACTTTTATAGGCTTTTATCTTGCAAAAAAGATTTTGCAGGATTGCCACTTACAGTGACCATGCTCCTCATTCAGCGCCCCTCTTCAAACAGTTTAATCTCATCAATTTCCAACATATATAAATACAGACTCTGCATATTCATGTACAAAGTCATAATATTATATTATTATTATTATATTAAATATTGTTTCCTGATATTTGACCTTTGATGCAAATCTTTCTAGAAAATATTGTAAATACTCCAAATTGTAGGACTTTGGTGACTCCCAACTTCCCTTGTACATTTTTGGGGCTGTGGGTCATACTCAGAGTACCTGAGATAACCCACACAAACCAGGAGAACAAGCATACTCCACGCAGAAAGTGATGAACCAACACAGTCAAACCCAGAACATTTCTGTGAGAGGGGCAAGTGCTAACCCAAATTTAAAAAAGAGAAGCAATGTATTTTTTCCTTTCGCTTAGACTGCAGTGTTAACAGCTTCTCAATGGCTCTGTGTTAGACATTAAGCATTGAGCCACATGGAAAAAGTGTTTTTTTATTGTGTTGTAGCTCATCGAGCACTTGATATGGCAGGCAAGTGAATTTAATTGCTGCCGCCGCTTGACCTTCTCTACAGACCTCCATGTTAGTCACCCCTCACTTATTTCAAATTATAACAGAGCTACATGTACAAGTAGAGAAAAGCAAAGGGAAAAATGTAAAATATAATAGTGGGACGTAGTGGATTTCTGTCTTTAAATTCTCAACAATATTCAATAGTCAAGTAACCAGGAACAAGGTTGCCTGTGGCCAATGGTGTTTCCCTCCATGTAATGTTGTGAGCAGAAGCGGGGCAAGCAAACCTCCCCTGTCTGTCAGGGTGGTTCTAAAGACTCCATCAAGCGTTGTAAGCCTCAACACAGGGGCTTTTCACTATCAGGAGCTGAGCTACTGCTGGAGACGGGGATTTGACGTTCACAGTGACAGCAGATCATAGCAAAGCAGGTAAAAATAATCTTCCACTGTGTGGACCTAATTCCTCTGCTTTCACAACAACCACATCCTTGCTACAATCTGTGTGGGATAATACAGATCAAAGATGACAAGTATTGGGCTATGTGATCACTGAACCTCCGGGAAGTGAAAATGGAAGAAAATATACAGGCAGTACTTGGTTTACGACAGAGTTCCTCTTCTTTGGCGACATAACCCAGAGTGTAAAATCAGAGTGTGCCATAGTCTATCATTGACCTACACCAAAAGTGTCCAAATATTTTCTTCTAAGTGCCCCATACAGAAAAATCAAAGGATGCAAGGGACTCTTTGACAGTCCTAAACTAAAACTAAAACTAAACTAAAATGTTTAGAATTCTCCAGGGGCGGCACGGTGGACGACTGGTTAGCACCCGAGTTCAAATCTGGCCTCGCCTGCTTGGGTTTTCTCTGGGTACTCCGGTTTCCTCCCATATCCCAAAAACATGCATGATTGGTAAATTGAAGACTCTAAATTGCCCAAAGGTGTGAATGTGAGTGGAAATGGCTGTTTGTTTATATGTGCCCTGCAATTGGCTGGCGACCAGTTCAGGGTGTACCCCGCCTCTCGCCCAGAGTCAGCTGGCTTAGGCTCCAGCAGGACCGCGACCCCAGTGAGGAAAAGCGGTACAGAAAATGGATGGATGTATAGATGAATTCTCCAGTCCATTTCTGTAGAACCTTTTTTTTCCCATTCTGTTTTCCGGTGCACTCTGATTAACCACTTCCATTGGCCGTTGGTTAAATTACCTGCAATGGTTATCTGAAAATAAATCTATCTTATAAAATTAATAATAAAGGAGGTCAATAATAAAGAATTCAGTATAATTCTTACAATTGTTCACCTACTGTTGCACCCTCTGTATGTTGTTTTAATATACTGTAAATCAGAGGTGTCTAAACCTTTTCTTTCAAGAGCCACATACAGAAAAAGAATTCAAGTGTCAGTGACATTCCTCACCATGAATGTATTTAACTTGCTAAAACCAATTTTAGCACCTTTTATGTTAAATTTTATGCAGCCCCTTCATAACCATAAAGCTGATGAGACATATATATGGGGATGAAGCAAAAGGTCAAGGATTATTCAGCATACTGTATATGGGTGGCCAGGGACCCTGTACCCAACTAGTTCTGCCACTATACTGAGCAGCAACCGAATCACATCGCCACAAGAACCCAACCAAGTATAACCTGTACTAAAATGAAAGTGAAACAACAGAACAACATAAACGTGGACAATCACGAGTCAACACTATTGGCTGCTGTAACTGAATTATCTTTATTCATCGGATTATTATGTATAGAGATGTTGCAAGTTGAAAGCGTACCTTCTTGTGCAAAGGTGTAAAAAAAGAAAGCCTGGACACTCTTTGAAGTAACAGCACTGCGCTGTTTTGGTTTAATACACGTCGACATGATTCAGAATCAGAATCATCTTTATTTGCCAAGTATGTCCAAAACACACAAGGAATTGGTCTCCGGTAGTTGGAGCCGCTCTAGTACAACAGATTTACAGAACACTTTGGAGACATAAAGACATTGACAAAAAACAATTGTGCAAAAAGATGCAGAGTCCTCTAGCACTTAGAGCAGTTCGAATGACTAATATTGCAATAGTCCGGTGCAATGACCATTGTGCAAAGGGCGCTGAGACTTCAAGGAGTGTATGCGGTTTAAAGTGACGAGTAGTGCGATCATCTGGGACAATGTTGGTTGTGCAAATGTTACAGATACCCCTCAATCAGTGTGCAAATGGAGCAGATGCTACTCTGGCATGAGTGGCCAGTATATGTAAATAGTGCAGCATGGCGAGACAACTACAGTGAGTGCACGAGTAATACATAATTGGCCCCACAGAAATGTGACAACGAACTCAAGTCAAAAAATTGCCAGCTTGTTGTAAAGGAATTATAGGTTAGGTGTTTAAGAAGTTGATCGCAAGAGGAGCTGGAAGAGCTGGTGACCAGGTGCGGAGGTTCCGAGAGGATTTTGCCCGCCCTTGTCTTAGTTCTGGCAGCGTGCAAGTCCTCAATGGTGGGTAGGGGGGTACCGACAATCCTTTCAGCAGTTTTGATTGTCCGTTGCAGTCGAAGTTTGTCCTTTTTTGTAGCAGCACCAAACCAGACTGTGATGGAAGAACACAGGACTGATTCGATGACCGCTGTGTAGAACTGTCTCAGCAGCTCCGGTGGCAGGCCGTGCTTTCTCAGAAGCCGCAGGAAGTACATCCTCTGCTGGGCCTTTTTGAGAACGGAGTTGATGTTGGTCGCCCACTTCAGGTCCTGAGAGATTGTAATTCCCAGGAACTTGAAGGTCTCGACGGTCTTGAGCGTGTTCAGCTCCAGGTTGTGTCGGCCGCACCACAGCTCCAGCCGCTATGCTTCCTGTCGATATGTAGACTCGTCACCGTCCTTGATGAGGCCGATGACAGTGGTGTCATCTGCAAACTTCAGGAGTTTGACAGTCGGGTTTGCTGAAGTGCAGTCGTTCGTGTGGAGAGAGAAGAGCAGCGGAGAGAGGACACAACCTTGGGGCGCCCCAGTGCTGATGGTGCGTGTGGATGCGGTGGCCTCCCCCAGCATGACCTGCTGTGTCCTGCCCGTCAGAAAGCTGTAAATCTACTGGCAGATGAGACGCTGAGCTGGAGAAGCTTGGATGAAAGGAGTTCAGGGATGATGGTGTTGAACGCTGAGCTGAAGTCCACGAACAGGATCCTCGTGTAGGTCCCTGCACTGTCGAGGTGTTCTAGGATGAAGTGCAGTCCCATGTTGACTGCATCATCCGCAGACCTGTTCGCTTGGTAGGCAAACTGCAGGGGGTCCAGCAGGGTACCTGTGACACTCTTGAGGTGGTCCAGCACGAGACGTTCGAAGGACTTCATGACCACAGATGTCAAAGCGACAGGCCTGTAGTCATTCAGACCCGATATTGCAGGTTTCTTGGGGACTGGAATGATGGTGGAGCGTTTGAAACAGGATGGAACTTTGCACATTTCCAGAGCTCTATTGAAGATCTGAGTGTCGACTGGAGCGAGCTGGTCTGCGCAGACTTTGAGGGGGACACATGATCCGGGCCTGCCGCTTTGTTAATCTTTTGTTGTTTGAAGATGCGTCTCTCATCCTGTTCATGGATGGTTAACGCAGAAGTCAGAGGCGTGATTGTGGTCGCGGGTGCGGCCGGGTGGGTGTGTGGTGTGAAACTGTCCTTTTCAAATCTGCAGTAGAGTTATTCAAGTCGTTGGCTAGTGTGCTATTGTTCTCAGGTTGGGGGGATCGTTGCTTGTAATTAGTCAGCGATTGGAATGCATGCCAGACTGATTTAGAGTCGTTTGCGGATTTATGGACACCATGTTGTTAATAGCTTTGTTTGTAGACAGGGGTGCGAATGTGCACTGAAAATATTAAAAATGCACTAGAATTATTTTCTTTTGGGGGGGGGGGGCACAGCGGTAGACGGGGCTCATATATAGTGTTGTTGCTCAAGAACAAATCGTTCAAATGAACAAATCTTTTGAGTGAACGTAGTGATGGAATCACTTCCTGAACTGATTTGTTCCTTTCTTAGTTTTGTTGAGCTCAGCTGCGAGCCTGCAAACGGCGGCCCACGTGGGCGGAGAGGGTCACTGAATGCACGCAGGGTCCGCCGATGCGCGTCAGAATCTGTGTTGCTGCACAGCAGCTACGACATTCCATCAAAATATGCCTGAAATTTGACAGTTGTGCAAAAAATATTGGGGACCGCTACCCTAGAGAAGTGCGCCAAATGAGCACATCGGTCCCATGCTGCAAGTCAGGGGCGGTTCGAGCTTGAATGGCGCCCTGTGCGAGACCCCTCAATACCCCCACCCACCTCCACCCCCAACATCTTCCTATGTACATTTTGGAAATGGTCAAATGCGTTGCATTACATAAGGGACATTATGTCAAGCTGGGTGACAATATGGCACCCGCGCATGTCACTGTCCAGGCTTTTTGTTTGACAGCTTTGTTCTTGTGTCGTGGGATATCACTGCACAGTGAAGACTAGTTCATTGTGCGATGTTTCTACTGGGAAGAGGTTCTGTGGCAGTTCTTCTCCACGAAACTCATCCAAGCATGCCTTTATGGACCTTGCTTTTGTGCACTGGAGCACAGCCATGCTGGGACATAATAGGGCCTACATCGGACTGTGTAACAAATTTGGAAGGATACAATTGTTCACATGGTCTTGGTAAGGTCAAGAATTAAGATTCAGATGAAAAAAGGGGTCAGGTCCAAATCTGGATTTATTTATTGTTGGATTTGATTTAAATGTCTGGATACCGTTTACTATGTTGTGTATTTTAGAGGTGAGCCAGTGTACCCATTGACTGTTTCCAAATGATATGCAGATGAGATAGGCATCTCGCTCTAAATGTAACCCTTTCAGATGATCAAAGGCATCATCTCATCAGAGGTGCTGATCCATTAACACTAAACCACCATTCCCCTCTCATTATCACAATTACCCCCCAACCCACTTGGAATGACCTGCGATTACCCTCGACATAGTTATGGCAACCGGATGTTAATAAGTGAATCTGGTGACAATTACAATTATGGAGAGTGTTTCACCCTCCTTCCGGATTTTTCAGCCCCTGCCCCGAAATATCCAGCAGGTTTCGTAAATGGAACAATTAAGATAATTGACTGCATAAGCCCCATTAGCAAAGCATGCTTGCAGGTAGAGCAGCGTTTAGATTAATTTTTCATAATGGACAAGCCCTGGTTCCTCCACTATTCTCCATTTTCTGTTTCTGTTTCCATGGCATTCTCCTGCCAAGAGCCTGTTATGGTGGGTGAGGAGGTTTCACATTGAAGAAAAGGACAACACATTCTCAATGCACAATACTCTACAATACTCAGTTTGATACTTTCAGGACTCAACAATAGTATGACGATGACTTGTCACCAGAAATATACTACAACTATTTTTTTTTTTTTTGGTTCACGACATCATAATCTGTTGAACAATGTGTTTTTCTCTCCTGTTGCAATGTTTTAATACCACAAACATCTCTTTTGTTTCCAATTTCTTTCTTAAAATCATAGGAACATTATCAAAAGCACTACAAGGTGTAATTGTGTTGGACAAAAAAAATGCCATGAAAAAGCATTGGCCCCCCTTGTCAAATTCTTATATTTTTGCATAGTTGTTAAGAATGAATGAATTAACTGTGTCTCATCAAATTTTTGGTTCATTTTCACTGACCACATCCAAGCCTGACTTCCTCCAGACCTATTTAATCAAGAAATCACTTACTGTAAATAGAACTTGACAAAATGAAGTCTGCCAAAAGAACTCAAAAAGCTGCAACAAAATGCCACAATCCAAAGAAATTCAAGAGCACACGAGAAATAAAGTAATTGACATCTATCAGTCTGGAAAGGGTTACAAAGCCATTTCTAAAGCTTGAGGATTCAAGCCAACCATAGGGAGAGCCATTATCCTTGACATGGAGAAAACATAGAACAGTGGTGAACCTTCGCAGGAGTGGCCGGCCTACAAAGATTACCCCAAGATAACAGCGACGATTCATCCAGGAAGTCACAAAGGAACCCAGGACAACATCCAAAGAACTGCAGTCCTCCCTTACCTCAATTAAGGTCAGTGTTCATGACTCAACAATAAGGAAGAGACTGGGCAAAAATGACATCCATGGCAGAGTTCCAAGGCAAAAACCACTGCTGACCAAAAATAACATAAAGGATCATCTTACTTTTGCACAAAATAAATAAATAAATAATAATAATAATAAATACATCTGAATAATTCCAAGTACTTTTGGGAGAATATTATATAGACTGACGGGACGAAATTTGAATTTAACGCAAATCTAACACAGGATTTCAGAAAAAGACCATCATACCAAGTCAAACATGGTGGTGAGAGTGTGATGGCCTGGGGCTGATTTGCTCCTTCAAGACCTCCTGTGATTGATGGAACCATGAATTTTGCTCTTCACCAGAAAATCCCGGAGGAGAATTCAGCCATCAGTTTGTGACCTCAAGCTGAAAGGCACTTGGGTTCTGCAGCAGGACAACGATCCAAAACACATCAGCATGTCAAACTTTGAATGGCTGGGAAAAAAATGAAGGTTTTGGAGTGGCCTTGTCAAAGTCTGAACTCCCATATTTAAACAAAATCCCATTTAAACACTGTGGCATGACCTTAAAAAAGGCCATTCATGCTCAAAAACCCTCCAGTGTTACTATATTGCCAAAAGTATCCACTCACCTGCCTTGACCAAGATATGAATTTAAGTGACATCCCATTCTTAATCCATAGGGTTTAATGTCATCGGTCCACCCTCTGCATTTATAACATCGTAAACACTTATGGGAAAGGCTTTCCACAAGGTGTAGTAGTGTGTTTATGGGAATTTATGACAATTTTTCCAGAAGCGCATTTGTGAGGTTACACATGTTGGACGAGAAGGCCTGGCTCTCAGTGTCTGCTCAAATTCATCCAAAAGTGTCCTATAGGGTGGAGGTCAGGATTGTGCAGGTCAGTCAAGTTCATCTACATCAAACTCTCTCATCCATGTAAAGTATGTATCTTGATTTGTGCGCTGATGCATAGTCATGTTGAAACAGGAAGGGGTCATCTCCAAACTGTTCACACAAAGTTGGAAATGTCCAAAATATTAGCCCCTGAGCTCCAGTGAAAGGAACTCAGAATGCTTCAGCATACCAAGAGATTTTGGACAGTGAAACAGTTTGGGCATTATGAGGGTTCGGCATCGTTTGAATTTGACCGATTCCGGTCCCGATTCCGGTTCTTTATTTTGATTCCAGTTCCAAACGATTCTCGATTCCGATTATTTTAGGGGGCTGGGTCAAAAAGGTTTGCATGGTTTAAATAAAGGGTGTCTAAATTATGAACATCCATTTTCTTAGCAGCCCACAGCATAGACTAAAATGAACATCTGACTACTACAACTAACCCACTTGACTTAAAATGTATTAAGTAATCTTTCAGCTAAAAATATAGCATTGCTAAAATCATTATTTGGGACTGTTTTATCACATCAAATGGTTTATATGTGTAAGTGTTAACGTGATTTCCTGTTTTAAGCTTGTAGCCTACCGGAACTCCGTATTTTGGCACAAAAGTAACTCCACACGACACCAGTGATTTTTTTTTATGGATGGAACCAAATGCTATTAAATGTTGATTCCTTTCCTTACCCACCGATGAGGCACAAGGTTAGTATTTGTGGTACTGTGAGACGTTTATCTGAATTTTGTCCCAATTCATTGTGATGTAAAGTTGCTACGGTGAATGTTGGGCTATTTTTTCTGTCATCGGCTGTTACGTTGGTTTGAAGACTAAAATAAACGCAAAAAGCCATCAGTGCAAAAGTTCAACCAACCGTTTACCTTGTTAGCTGTCTCCGTGTTGGCATAGATGTATTTAATTGTTTCACTCACCCAGTTGACTGAGAGTTGATTTCACTGAAGCTACACGCAGTGTAGGCTGAGGCTTGGAGCGCGTCCGACGCTACACATCATGAAAGCCTCCTTTGCACAATATAATATTATTCCAAGTGTTGCACTGAGGCGACTGATTATTTGTTTCAACAAGGTTAAGACACACTTTTGTTCGCCGCCGCCATTGGACACGAGCACGTCTTCATGCGCGTTCTTCTTCATTGGTTTTTGCTCCTTCTTCGTTGGTTTGCACCACTTCTTCTGGGCCAGCGGACTAGGCATCAACACTGGGAACCGAAATCTTTAAATTTGAACGTTTCCAGGAGAACCGGAACGTTAGTCCCGGTTCCAATATGGTCTTGATTCTTGATGCCCAACCCTAGGCATTACCCCTTCCTGTTCCAACATGTCTGTGCACCGGTGCACAAAGCAAGGTCCATAAAGACATGGATGAGAGAGCGTTTGGTATGGATAAACTTGTCCTGTCCTAAACCTGACAGAACACCTTTGGGTTGATTTCGATTGGACAGTGAGCCAGACCTTCTTGTGCGACATCAGTGTGTGACCCCACAAATATGCTCCTGGAGGAATGGAGGAAAAAGTCCCATAAACACACTCCTAAACCTTGTTGAAAGCCTTCCCACAAGAGTTGAAGCTGTTACAGCTGCAAAGGGTAGAACAACATCATATTAAACCTTATGGATTCAGAATGGGATATCACTTAAAATCATATGTGAGACAAGGCAGGTGAGGGAATACCTTTGGCAATATAGTGTACCGCCACAGAGACGTGAATGACTTCCAGTTCTAGAAAATGCTTAAGTTCAGTTGTTGGTCCTGAGGGTGGCCTAACCGTTATTACTGTATGTTTAGGGGGCAATTAGTTTTTCACACAGGGCCAAGTAGCGTTCAATCGTTTTGTTTTCTTTCTTTAATCAATAAAATCCCTATTTAAAACTACATTTTATGTTTACTTGGGTTAACATTTGTTTGATGATCCTAAACATTAAAATTGGAGAGAAAAAAAAAACAGAATTTGAGAACGGAGACAATACGTTTTCACAGCACCCTATAGGTTTCTTTAAAGTGGTTAATAGTACTTCTGCCTCACAGTTCCGAGGATTGGCTTGGAATCTCTGCACCTGCCTTCCTGTACATGTTCTCCCTGTGCTTGCATGGGTTTTACTTATTCTAAAACATGCATGTTTGGTTAATTGAAATCACTACATTGTTCAGAAGTGTTAATGTTTTTTTGCATGTACCCCGCCTCTCACCTTAAGTCAGCTGGGAAAGGCTCTGACTCACCTGCAAACCATGATGTGCATGGTATATAAAAAAAATATGGATGGATATAAACTACTTTATTGAAACGTTTGATCGAGTTACCGCTGCAATTCTGTGGCTTTAATGTCACTGATACAGCCTTTTGATTTAAAAATAATGAGGTTCAACTCTCTCAACCTATAAACAAATACATAATTGTGGAGCATTTATTATATTATGTATCCACACCACGTTCAGTTGTAGAGTGTAAAAAATAATTTGGCCTCAGGGGATTATTGTTGTTTTGATTTCTTCTTTTATAATTTCATGGTGTCTTGGCGCTTTTGAAGAGTGGTAATAAGTAATTCCTCATATAGGATTTTGCTTTTTTGGAAGAATAACTGGAATGATGTTAATGACTGTTAAATTAAAGCATTCCCCTCTTCAAGTAGAAGATAAATACAGCATAGTTTAATTGAAGTAATGTTTGTGCCACATGATGTACGTCCTAAGATTACAGTCCTACGTAAACCGGCCAGCCAGATGACCTCCTAAATACACAGAGATCCAAAACAAAAGCTGCATCAAAATAATTTTTAGTCCATTTCATTTGGGGGGGCCAAGTCCACCCCTAGAGCCGCCACTGACCGTCAGTGAGGTATTCATTTGCTCTCTCAGGCATTCAAATTTGACGTTACAACCCCAGAAAATTATTATAGTGTTAGTGTCAATGTTTGATCAATATGAACTGTCATATTTACTGTTTCCTTATCAATCAGATGTGCCAAAAAGTCAAAACCACAAACATAAAACAATATTGAGAGATATGACTTAACTCAGTCAGTGATGGTATAGTGGCACACTCGCCTGACTTTAGTGCAGGCAGTGTGGGTTCAGTTCCCACTCAGTGACTGTGTGAATGGTTGTCCGTGTCTACATGTACCTTGCGACTGACTGAATGGTGACCAGTTCAGGGTGTAGTCCGCCTTTTGCCCGAAGTCAGCTGGTATATGCTCCAGCGCCCCGTGAATCTAACCAGGACCCTAACCAGTTACTGTTATTACTTGCAATGAAAATATTTTTTGCTTGCGATGACAATATTCGTGCTCCCTAACACACACGCACAAATCCTAAATAACTCGAAGTATTTTCTGCAAGAGCTTGATTATATACAATTTCTACTTTTAAAGTTAGTCAATCTTTCTTACAATGTGTTGACACAAAGAAAACAGTAAAGACAGTTTTCCTTTCTATATTCTTATGGTTCATTTTAATATTAAGTTTGCATTCATATCAAATTTCCCCTCTGAAATAATTTAGTTTTGAAGGAAAACAAGCGTGAGGATATATGGTAGTATATGTATAACGTATACTGTATATATGTGCATGTGAATTTATTTTTTATTTATTTTTTTCTAATGATTACCATTACAAAGAAGAGTAGTATGCAGTGGTAAAATGACAAACAAATAAGAAGGTATTAAAAATGGAACATTCCCAAGCCTACACTGTAGTCTCCTTTAACTTCAGTCTTGGGCTAGCTTCCAGTGCAGTCTTCCCCCGTCGGCCTCTTCTGCTGTGAGAATTAGCAAACAGTCCCGTGTGTCCAAAAAATTCATAGTGAACGGTCCCGGCTTCAAGCCTCGGTTTCCTTGAAGAGTTTGCATTGGTCTAATGAATCTAATTAACCTTACTGTATTTCAGCCAATGGAGCAACTTCCCCAGGATCACAGCGCTGATGCTGACCCAGATGATGGGCTGGTTGTGTCAGACACGCATGCCTTTGCCCCCTGTCCTGCGAGAACTTTCATGTCCTTCATAAATCCCATCACGTCAACCTTGTTTGAACAGGAACTCTACATTCAGACACTCAGTCTTATGCGAAGACTGAGTAAGTGAAAATTGTAGAGTTGGAAAATGTAGAAAAAAATAAATAAATTAATGAGGCATGTGTGTACATGAACCAGTATTAAGTTTCAAGTAGTACAAACTTCGAAGATTTTCTTTTAAGGTAATTTTTCCAAAGCTAATTTTTTGTTCATTCGGTACCTCTTTTGATACGGTAACTGATGCTAATACAATAGCAATATATCCTTTTTCCATTCAAATGTACTCAATGATCTATGCATTTCCTTGTCTGACTTCCTGTCTGGGTTGTCATATTGTGTCCAGCTAGACATTACCTTGCAGTGTACTCTTCTGAAAATAGACTTATAATAAAGGACCTTTTATGCCTTGCATACCTTTAATTTTGCAGGTAAATATATAAACAAAATGTATTATTCCTTTATTGTTACATTCATGGTCAAAGTAGAAAGTTATCCTCAAAGTTCCTTTTAGAAGATGCTGGTGTTCCTGTCCAGTCGACCGCTTCAACACTCCAGGGACATTGAGTGCATCTTCAGCCTCAGCCAAAAAGAAAATGCAAAAAGTCAGGCAGCGCAGGCACAGAGGTTGGAACGTGAGCAAAAAGTCAGGGAGTGCACACGTGTATATCATCATCGCAAGCAAAAAATATTTTTATTGCACGTAATATTTTTTTTTGCTCGAGTTAGATTATATCTCTCAATGTCTTATTTTTCGCTTGCAATTCTAGACGTTTTGTTTGATAGTGTTGCTTTTTGTTTGCGATTTTAAAAGTTGTGTGATTCTTTTTGGCACAAATCTCATTCTATATTTCCTGACCTAGCTAACTAGTTCCAAAGCTTTCATTTAGTTCACTGATTAAGAGGAAGTGTTGGTTTACCAGCACTGCGCACACGCACGCACACGGACGCGCACACGCACGCACACACGCACGCGCGCACACACACACACACACACTTACACACACACAGCATAACTATTTTCTGCACTCCCACCTCTAAAAAGCATTTTAGGGCCTGGCTGGAGGTCATTGTATGCCCATGAAGGTTTCGACTGAAGTTAATGCTTTAAGGTTTGATTTGTCTTTAGATGTTCCTCTCTAAAACAGCAGGTTCTTATTTAAGTGGTACAATTCATTCAAGAATTACCTATATCCCTCAGCTGCATATGTTTTACTCGACAGTTTGAGGCCGAAGGCTGGAATGTTGGCTGCACTTATGAAACACAGGTTTAAGGATCTAAAAAAATCTAAGACAATATGCCATAGTAGCAAATGCTAAAACATATTAGTTGGCAAAGAAATAATAATTTTTGTCTGGGAGAAGTGTACACAGCTGCTTGAGGTTTTTCGTATTTCGGACCATCTGCACTAAGAAGCCCTTCATAATGTGAACAGAAGACAAAGCAAATGCCTTCTGTGTCAACACAACCTCGATCCCCCCTGCAGTCTGAAAACAAATAAACATGGGCTTACTCTGGCCAGCCCCAGGCCAATCCACTCAGGAATTTCAAATACTACTGAATTTATTTTCCAAGAGGCAACCTATGCAATCAAAAAGGTCAGTTTCGCTTAGAAAGAGAAAACAAATATTAGGTAAATCTTTTCAGGGAAGTTGGTCATATTTGAACTGTAGTATCGCTCCTATTCACCAGCTACCCTCCTTTTGCTGAACATACTGTATAGACAAGCAGATACAAACATCTTTTGATTCCATTTTGAAATGACTGTTGGTTCCCTGCCCACGGGGCCAACGGACACACTTGTTTATTTTTCCCATACCCACTTTAAATTCCAGGTTTTCACCCTTTCTGAAGAGCCCTGTCTGTTCCTGGCCTGGAGGACATAAAGGTTGGAAAACATGAACACGTCATCATTTACATCAGAACAAAAACAAACGACGCGGTCCCAGCACCACAAGTCCTTCTCACGTGGCTTTAGGCGGCCTGCCAGCCAAATCTAACAAGGATTTATATAAAGAAAAGCTCCTAGTTTAGCATAATGAATATTTAATCTATCATGGAACCAATAAAACAATTATGCGAAAATAATTGAGAACAGGCCGTCTCAAAGCTTGAAGAAGAAAAAAAAAAAAAAAGGGGGGGGAGCAACTGCTACACCGTTGACCCAAAGGAGGCCCAAAAAATCTCATGCTGAATTAAATTTAAACGGCTGTCATAAACTCTATTAAATGAGGTTAGGCACCTGGGCTGGATTCAATTGGTGCTAAAGCTGCTGATTCAGTTAAGGTTACAACACATTCACATCACATACGTGCGCATAAAGTAGCTTCATCTCACATACTCATCCCCTCTGTTTGACACCCTCAATGTAGGTATATCCTCAATGCAGCCCTATGGAGGACACAAGCCAGTGCAAACTGTAGGCCAGTCCCAACCCCGGATAAATGCAGAGGGTTGCGTCAGGAAGGGCATCCGGCTTAAAACTTTGCCAAACAAATATGAGCGTTCATCCAAAGAATTCTATACCGGATCGGTCGTGACCCGGGTTAACAATGTCCGCCACCGGCGCCGTCAACCTGCAGGGTGCCGGTGGAAATTCAGCAACTGTGGATTGAAGAAGAAGAGGTGGAAAGCGGGTTCTTCGGCAGAAAGAGAAGAGGAAAGCACAGAGCCTAGAACTGAATGTGGGGACTTTGAATGTTGGGACTTCTTCTTTTCCTTTCGGCTTGTCCCGTTAGGGGTCGCCACAGCGCGTCATCCTTTTCCATGTAAGCCTATCTCCTGCATCCTCCTCTCGAACACCAACTGCCCTCATGTCTTCCCTCACGACATCCATCAACCTTCTCTTTGGTCTTCCTCTAGCTCTCTTGCCTGGCAGCTCCATCCTCATCATCCTTCTTCCAATATACTCACTATTTCTCCTCTGGACGTGTCCAAACCATTGAAGTCTGCGCTCTCTAACTTTGTCTCCAAAACATCGAACCTTGGCTGTCCCTCTGATGAGCTCATTTCTAATTTTATCCAACCTGGTCACTCCAAGAGCGAACCTCAACATCTTCATTTCCGCCACCTCCAGCTCTGCTTCCTGTTGTCTCTTCAGTGCCACTGTCTCTAATCCGTACATCATGGCTGGCCTCACTACTGTTTTATAAACTTTGCCCTTCATCCTAGCAGAGACTCTTCTGTCACATAACACACCTGACACCTTCCTCCACCCGTTCCAACCTGCTTTGACCCGTTTCTTCACTTCCTGACCACACTCACTATTGCTCTGGACGGTTGACTCCAAGTATTTAAAGTCCTCCACCCTTGCTATCGCTTCTCCGTGTAGCCTCATTCTTCCCCCACCAGCCCTCTCATTCATGCACATATATTCTGTTTTACTTCGGCTAATCTTCATTCCTCTTTTTTCCAGTGCATGCCTCCATCTTTCTAACTGTTCCTCCAGCTGCTCCCTGCTTTCACTGCAGATCACAATGCCATCTGCAAACATCATGGTCCACGGGGATTCCAGTCTAACCTCATCTGTCAGCCTATCCATCACCACTGCAAAAAGGAAGGGGCTCAGGGCTGATCCCTGATGCAGTCCCACGTCCACCTTAAATTCTTCTGTCACACCTACAACACACCTCACCGCTGTTCTGCTGCCCTCGTACATGTCCTGTATTATTCTAACATACTTCTCTGCCACTCCAGACTTCCGCATGCAGTACCACAGTTCTTCTCTGGGTACTCTTGTCATAGGCTTTCTCTAGATCTACAAAGACACAATGTAGCTCCTTCTGACCTTCTCTGTACTTTTCCATCAACATCCTCAAGGCAAATAATGCATCTGTGGTACTCTTTCTAGGCATGAAACCATACTGTTGCTCGCAAATACACACTTCTGTCCTGAGTCTATCCTCCACTACTCTTTCCCATAACTTCATTGTGTGGCTCATCAACTTTATTCCTCGATAGTTGCCACAGCTCTGCACATCACCTTTGTTCTTAAAAATGGGCACCAGTACACTTTTCCTCCATTCCTCAGGCATCTTCTCACGCACTAGAATTCTATTGAACAAGCTGGTCAAAAACTTCACAGCCACCTCTCCTAGATGCTTCCATACCTCCACAGGAATGTCATCAGGACCAACTGCCTTTCCATTTTTCATCCTCTTTAATGCCTTTCTAACTTCCCCCTTACTAATCATTGCCACTTCCTGGTCCACCACACTTACCTCTTCTACTCTCCCTTCTCTATCATTTTCCTCATTCATCAACTCCTCGAAGTATTCTTTCCATCTAGCAAGCACACTGCTGGCACCAGTCAACATATTTCCATCTCTATCCTTAATCACCCTAACCTGCTGCACATCCTTCCCATCTCTATCCCTCTGTCTGGCCAGCCTGTATAGATCTGTTTCTCCTTCTTTAGTGTCCAACCTGCCATACATGTCATCATATGCCTCTTGTTTTGCCTTTGCCACCTCTACCTTTGCCCTGTGTCGCATCTCAATGTATTCCTTTCGCCTCTCCTCGGTCCTCTCAGTGTCCCACTTGTTCTTAGCTAACCTCTTTCCTTGTATGATTTCCTGTACTGTGAGGTTCCACCACCAAGTCTCCTTCTCTCCTTTCCTGCCAGAAGATACACCAAGTACTCTCCTGCCTGCTTCTCTGATCACCTTGGCTGCAGTGGTCCAGTCTTCTGGAAGCTCCTGCCGTCCACCGAGAGCCTGTATCACCTCTTCCCGAAAAGCTGCACAACACTCGTCCTGTCTCAGCTTCCACCACATGGTTCTCTTCTCTGCCTTTGTCTTCCTAATTTTCCTCCCCACCACCAGAGTCGTCTTACACACCACCATCCTATGCTGTCTAGCCACACTCTCCCCTACCACAACCTTACAGTCGGTAACCTCCTTCAGATTACATCGTCTGGACAAGATGTAATCCACCTGTGTGCTTCTACCTCCGCTCTTGTAGGTCACCCTATGTTCGTGCCTCTTCTGGAAAAAAGTGTTCACTACAGCCATTGGCATCCTTGTTGCAAAGTCTACCACCATCTGTCCCTATGACTATGACAGGAAAATCTCGGGAGTTGGTTGACATGATATTAGGAGAAAGGTTGATATATTGTGTGTCCAGGAGACCAGGTGGAAAGGCTAGAAGTTTAGGGGCAGGGTTTAAATTGTTTTACCATGGTGTAGATGGGAAGAGAAATGGAGTCGGGGTTATTTTAAAAGAAGAGTTGGCTAAGAATGTCTTGGGGGTGAAAAGAGTATCAGATCGAGTGATGAGGCTGAAACTTGAAATTGAGGGTGTTATGTATAATGTGATTAGTGGCTATGCCCCACAGGTAGGATGTCACCAAGAGGTGAAAGAGAAATTTTGGAAGGAGCTAGACGAAGTAGTTCTGAGCATCCCAGACAGAGAGAGTCGTGATTGGTGCAGATTGTAATGGACATGTTGGTGAAGGAAATAGGGGTGATGAAGAAGTGATGGGTAAGTACGGCACCCAGGAAAGGAACTTGGAGGGACAGATGGTGGTAGACTTTGCAAAAAGGATGCAAATGGCTGTAGTGAACATTTTCTTCCCAGAAGAGGCAGGAACATAGGTTGACCTACAAGAGCGGAGGTAGAAGCACACAGGTGGATTACATCTTGTGCAGACGATGTAATCTGAAGGAGTTTACCGACTGTAAGGTAGTGGTCTGGGAGTGTGGGGCTTGACAGCATATGATGGTGGTGTGCAAGATGACTCTGGTGGTGGGGAAGAAGATTAGGAAGACAATGGCAGTGCAGAGAACCATGTGGTGGAAGCTGAGACAGGACGAGTGTTGGGCAGCTTTTCGGGAAGAGGTGAGACAGGCTCTCGGTGGACAGGAGGAGCTTCCAGAAGACTGGACCACTGCAGCCAAGGTGATCAGAGAGGCAGGCGGGAGAGTAGTTGGTGTATCTTCTCGCAGGAAAGGAGAGAAGGAGAGACTTGATGGTGGAACCTCACAGTACAGGAAATCATACAAGATGTGCAGCAGGTTAGGTGATTAAGGATAGAGATGGAAATATGTTGACTGGTGCCATTAGTGTGCTAGATAGATGGAAAGAATACTTCGAGGAGTTGATGAATGAAGAAAATGAGAGAGAAGGGAGAGTGGAAAAGGCCAGTGTGGTGGACCAGGAAGTGGAAATGATTAGTAAGGGGGAAGTTAGAGAGGCATTAAAGAGGATGAAAAATGGAAAGGCAGTTGGTCCTGATGACATTCCTGTGGAGGTATGGAAGCATCTAGGAGAGGTGGCTGTGGAGTTTTAGACCAGCTTCTTCAATAGAATTCTAGCGCGTGAGAAGATGCCTGAGGAATGGAGGAAAAGTGTGCTGGTGCCCATTTTTAAGAACAAGGGTGATGTGCAGAGCTGTGGCAACTATAGAGGAATAAAGTTGATGAGCCACACAATGAAGTTATGGGAAAGAGTAGTGGAGGCTAGACTCAGGACAGAAGTGAGTATTTGCGATCAACAGTATGGGTTCATGCCTAGAAAGAGTACCACAGATGCATTATTTGCCTTGAGGATGTTGATGGAAAAGTACAGAGAAGGTCAGAAAGAGCTACATTGTGTCTTTGTAGATCTAGAGAAAGCCTATGACAGAGTACCCAGAGAGGAACTGTGGTACTGCATGCGGAAGACTGGATTCGCAGAGAAGTATGTTAGAATAATACAGGACATGTACGAGGGCAGCAAAACAGCGGTGAGGTGTGCTGTAGGTGTGACAAACGAATATAAGGTGGAGGTGAGACTGCATCAGGGATCAGCCCTGAGCCCCTTCCTGTTTGCAGTGGTGATGGATAGGCTGACAGATGAGGCTAGACTGGAATCCCCGTGGACCACGATGTTTGCAGATGACATTGTGATCTGTAGTGAAAGCGGGGAGCAGGTGGAGGAACAATTAGAAAGATGGAGGCTTGCACTGGAAAGCAGAGGAATGAAGACTAGCCAAAGTAAGACAGAATATATGTGTCAACCGTCCAGAGCAATGGAGAGTGTGGTCAGGAAGTGAAGAAACGGGTCCAAGCAGGTTGGAACGGGTGGAGGAAGGTGTCAGGTGTGTTATGTGACAGAAGAGTCTCTGCTAGGATGAAGGGATAAGTTTATAAAACAGTGGTGAGGCCAGCCATGATGTATGGATTAGAGACAGTGGCACTGAAGAGACAACAGGAAGCAGGGTTGGAGGTGGCGGAAATGAAAATGTTGAGTTTCGCTCTCGGAGTGATCAGGTTGGATAAAATTAGAAATGAGCTCATCAGACGGACAGCCAAGGTTTGATGTTTTGGAGACAAAGTTAGAGAGAGCAGACTTCGATGGTTTGGACACGTCCAGAGGAGAAATAGTGAGTATATTGGTAAAAGGATGATGAGGACGGAGCTGCCAGGCAAGAGAGCTAGAGGAAGACCAAAGGTTGATGGTTGTCGTGAGGGCAGTTGGTGTTCGAGAGGAGGATGCAGGAGATAGGCTTACATGGAAAAGGATGACGCACTGTGGCGACCCCTAAAGGGACAAGCCCAAAGGAAAAGAAGAATGTAGGCATATGCTCTATGGAAATAAAACCAAATCCCTGACCATGCAGGTGCTGAACAACACTGAAAAGTTACACCTTATTTCAAAAAGATCATTACAATGTAATTATATGAACTTTGTTTTGGCCAATTTACCTCTTTTCTAAACTGGAGTGTATGAGTAAAAATATGCCCACATAATATGATACACCACAGGCTCAGGGCACAGAAAAGAACAAGAAACCATTTAACTTGCAGAAAAGGAGGGAAATCGGAGTGACCTAAACGGGTTAGAGCGAACGTGTTCACTTGTGCAAAATAAAACAGGTTATCCATTTGGTGAATCCCCGCTACAGTTAATAAATCAGCTTCCGGTCCAACCTAATGGCTCCATTCGCATCACAAATCTCTGCAATGCAAAAACAAGCACCAAAGCGCGCAGATTAATTGAATAAGTCTTTAATATTCTTCATGAAAAAGAAGGCCAGAGCATATGGGGTGGGCAGTGCGGGAGGGATGGGTACTATCTGTGGAATAGGATATTGCAGCAGCAACAGATGGAATATTACATAATGATGTCATTTATATTCCAGTCAAAGTGCTGGACTCCCAGACCCAGCCTCAAATAGGACTGGGGATTTGTCCGAGAGACGACTGGGGAGAAGTCGTTCGTGCAGTGGGTCTTACAACGGACAGCTATGACAGTGTGAACAAAATACCCCAAAGACATCACTTCATGGTTACAACATATTGAAATGATCATCAGGTTAGATATGAAAATTTTATTAAATGATCACTCATGGTGTGATTATGTTTAGTTCTACACCAAAAGTCTTGTAGTTATGCTATATTTTTTATATTGTCTTTGTAAAGGCATTGGTTTTCATACATCTTGTATTCTGGATGGATGGGAGTAACTAATGCAATGTATAATTACTGTACATTTAGTTCAGATTTAATCACAATTTATGAAGAATAATTTAAGTTAAAAACAATAATCGTAAATTAAATTGGAATTTTGAATGACAACGGGGGGTGGGGGAGCCATTTCACGCCATACATACAGTGGCTGCACGTGGTAAGGTGGTGTCTTGTATTTTATGTCTCGTTTGGAGGCTTGAGGGGCGATATTCGTAGACCACAGTGAACCCTTACGGCAGCAAAAGGTATTGCAGGGAGTTGGACTAACTAGGTGGGCGATGCTTCTGTGAATGCCATTTCAAGATACAGTTGTAAAAAACAAATCTGAGATGAAAATAAATAAAGGAAGGGTTCACTGCATGACAAAATTCTTGTTTCATTAACAAACCACTACAATCAAAGTCACCAACATGCCTGGTTCTCAACGCTCATTTCCCCCTTGTACAACACCAACAAAAAAAATTGTAGTATCCAAGAGGATGTTTCCAAACAGTCAAGTCATTCTTCAGACTTAAACTGTATAGATCATGCACTTAACCTGTTGCACCCCCAAAACAAACAAGAGAATAAAGCTGTGATGAATCACAAAGGGATGCAAGTTTGGTGATGTCCGTCGGTCAAAGGCTTGATAGTTATTGCAATAAAAGGATTAGCAAGTAAATATTCTGTCATATTTACTTTTTATGCTGATCTATTGGAACTTGTTCCAATATTTTCCTCACCTAAAACTGTTTGATTAAAAAAAATATTTAAATTATGTGTCAGATCGAGCCATAAATACATTCAGTACGTTCATCTTTTGATGTCAAACGAATGTTTTCGGAGCAATTCATTGGCTTCAATGTTCCAATCCTTTGGGAGGAGAGTATATGGCGTGTTCATGTGTTCACCTTCTCTCGAAGGACTGCCTGTGAATAAAGATTTGTTTGCATATCAGGTGATGGTTGTTTGTGGAGGAAGTTTAAATGTTAAAAGGTCAGTGTGAACCTGTTAAAAGCACTCAACAAAGAATGACATTACAGTTGTTATTAATGTGTGTGTTTAAGCTATGTACACTCGTGCTTTGTGCGCGTCTATGAAGGGAGTGTGAGAGGCTTTTAGGAAGATCAACATGCAAAGCAAGCAAACAAACTCAACAGTGGCTCTCAAGATGTTGTAGCTTCACTTGCCTTGCTTTGTTTCAACTGCTTTCACAAGCGCAGACTAATGTGTATTTACTCACCGGACACAACATTGGTCCACAATCATAAGTGTGGACATCAGAGCTGCAGCAAATATTCAGCTTTTTCAAAGATAATGTTCATTTTTTGATTGGCACTGTCACAGTTATACAGGTGGTTGTAGTTGAAGTCGAATGGCATAACATCATACACAGAACTGGTTTTAATATTTACAGTACATGACAGGATGAAAATATTAGAAACACTAAGATGCAGTCTAGTACAAAACCACTGCAAACTGTACATTACAGTGGAACCTCCAAAGTGGAACACAAATCAGGACACTCATTGACCTCAAAATTGTTCAAGTTTAAGGAGCCATTATTCCCATGGGAAATGGAAATACACGAAGTAACACTTTACATTCTTAACTTAAAAAACGTATACGTCTTTTCAATGAACTGCTTTTCTCTTTGATGATCCCTTGTAGGCCAAGGATTATGGGTTAACAGAGAGAGACGATTGCTTCCATGACTTTATAACCCACTCCTTAATACGTTGTCTGCAGTTAGACTATATGTGTTCACAAACACACACACAAAACAAAAACAACCTACACTGTATTAACCCATGACTTTGATGTGTGATGGACTAAGAAGGCTCAGACGTGTAGGGGGTTATTGATTGTGCTTGGGAGAAGTCTCTCAACAGAAAATCAAAATGCAGCACACATTGCGGTGTGCATTGTGTTGTTGTTGTTTGTTTACTCGGATCAGGAAGTTTTTCCTTTAGATAACTTTTCCTGTTCTTTTAAAAACACAACCTCCAGAGATGTTGATGTTAGAGGCCCAACTGTATATATATATATTATTATTTTTTTTTTTTTTTTTTTTTTAAATCAGACTATGTAGACAAATACGGTTAAAGGTCTATGCAAAAAGGTTATTATTGTACTTGTAACTGCTCGTACGGAACAACCATTACTTTTCGTCTGCAGTTAGACTATATGTGTTCACAAACACACACTTGTCTTCTGCTGCTTGGAATTATAAACACCACCAATTACTAGTTTTGATTGTCTCCTAAAATAGTGCCAGTACAACACAACCAGCAACGGCAAAGGATGAATAAAAGTCAAATCAATTCTTTTTATGAATACTAACTGAATTATTGTCACCCTTTTAAATGGCATGCATAAGCAAAGTTGCAATATTGTTATGAAGTACATGTATCCCCTTTATTATATAGTACTCTATAGTCATATTTATTGGTAACTATGCATGACAACTTTGTTTGACCCAAGCACAGTTGTGAAAGCCATGTTCACAGTGCAACCTTTTCAGTTTGTTGTGGTTTTTCCAAGTGATTAATGTGGTGATGCCCACTTAACACCGGATCCAAGGTTATAGCTACGGGTACCAAGGTGAGACTAGAAAATTGACAAGGGAGCCCTATCAGAGCGTAAGCACTATATTGACTCTGAACACACAGAAATAGTACTTACAAACAGACCTACACATGCTGCTGTCCAAACAGTGCTTGTTGACTGGAGCAGACAAGAGTGGGAGAATGGAGAAGTCATTTAGTGGAAATGGGTTAAATGAATATATTTCATATGTACAAGGTATAGCTCGAGTGCTGATCTGTTTCCATTACTCTATAAAGCCAACGCTATTAAAACACAAGCAGTTATGTTATTGTTAGAATACGATTTTTTTTTTTAACCTTCACCACATAGAACAGCATTTGTCATGTTCAGTGTGGATTTTTATAAGAAGATTCACGAAACAACACGCACAAACAAAATGTTCCCAAGTTCTGAAGCAAACAATGGACGACAGGTTGGCTTGGGGCCGGTTTAAAAAGTCATTAGTGTGTGAAGGGAGTTCTTTAATAGTGTGGCCGTCATGTGCTATTTGCTCGTGCGCTATGTAAAGGTTTGTTAGTTAAACAGGCAGGAAGGAAAGGTCAATATTTTCATAAGCAGCCAAGGGATGACATGGCCTGATGAAGTCATTTCCCCACATTCTTATCACTTCAAAAAGTCCACAACACAGGATGAAAGTGCCGTGGACAACACAAACCAACAGGAAAGACGAGATTACTTTTTCAGTCAAATTAAGAGCGTAAGGTTTATTTATGAAGCAAAAATGGACAAAAGCAGTTAGCAATATATTAGCAAGTTGTGATGAGTCGTGCATTAATTCTAATGTTCCACTGATATTTTCTGTGTAACTGTCAAAAAATGTGACAGAATTGTTGACCAGTTCCATGGTCAACAGTTCACATCTGATCAATTCCTGTAACTAGATTATTAAATCCATGTAAACACAATAAACCATTATCTTAATTCCCTGGGAAGCACAAAGGCTGCGATTTTTGCTTTTGGAAGACTAATGATGCATCATCTTACATACAGACCACATATTTGATATACTGGCAATATAATTGACATCACCTGAGTGCTTTAAGTGAAAAATAAACACCGTGACAGCAAGACAGAGCAATGTTATACAGTAAGTATAGCACTGTATATAAAGTCAGCACAGAAGTGTGTTCATATTAACTAACTATTATCATTGGGGGGGAGTTTGCAGCATAGGAAGCAAGCTTGAGTGCGTTGATCATTAGGAGGCACGGCAATGTTAAAACTTAATTTTACAGTACATTTTGTTTTAATCAATGTGTAACTATTTAATTTTGTTCACAGTGGACCCCCCCATATACTTGCAGTTCTGCACCCGTGGATTCACCTATTGGTCGACTGTTTTTTCCCCCCAATTTTCTTAAATATTTCTTTTTTATTGTGTATGGGGGGTGGTGGTGGGGTAGAAAGTAACCCCGAAAACATTTACTGGTGGTTTATCCCTGCTTATTCAAGAACCTTTGGGGTTAATATATATATATATATATATATATATATATACACATATACATACATACACACACAGTGTTCCCTCGCCACTTCGCGCTTCACGTATTGCGGCTAAATGCATCGCGGGATTTTCAAAAATAATAAATAAATAAGTAAATAAATACAGCCATATTGCGGAAAGACACGTTTCATGTTGATGCGCGCGAGAGAAGGTTTTCCTGCATGCCAAACAAAGAGATGAGTTGACTCAGAGGCTTTGTATATGCTACATGCCTGTACTGTACGGGCACTCATACAAGACACGTGATTGGTTCCCGGCGCGACAACGACCAATGAGAGCACGAGTAGATTTATCCCGTGAGCTGACTGGCTGCGCATCATCGCAGCCTCACCCAGCATCTTCCCTTGTTGTGTCTCGCCAGTCTCGTCCACGCTGTTGTGTTCGCAATAACTTTTTTTGTTTAAGCGATAATTTTTTTGATTAGTTAAGCAAGCCCTTACAATGCAGCCGAAGCGCTGTGCCACTGCGAAAGCTTCCTCCGGGGCGCCCAAGAGGAAGAAGATGATGATGGTGACCGTCAGCGAAAAAGTGAAACTTTTAGATTTGATCAAAGAGGGCAGAAGTTGTGCATCTGTGGCATGCCATTATGGCAGGAATGAATCTACAGTGCGGTACATAAAGAAAGAGGAAGCAAACATCCGCAAAACTGCTTCAATTACCTTCAATAAGGAAGCGAAACGTGTGGTAACGGCGCGTAATAAGAGAATTGTGAAAATGGAAGCTGCATTGGCATTGTGGATTGATGATGGCAGGGAAAAGACAGTGAGTTTGGACACTAATATGATCAGGACAAAGGCCAAACCTCCGCCACCAACACAAGCCTCTTCGCCTCTCTCAGAAGGCAATGTTGATGAATGTTAATTACTGTATAATAAATGTTAATTACTGTATAAGGTTTTATAATTAAAGGTTTAAGTAAATACGTGTACTGTTGAAATCTTTATTTCAAATATGTAAAGTTTAAATATTTTAAACATTCTGGTACCCACATACACATCCACAAAAATTCCTGGGGTGGGGCAAATCCTACTTCGTGCTTTTTCACCTTTCGCCGGGGGTTCTGGTCCCCATTTACCGCGAAAAACGAGGGAACACTGTATATACATTTACACACACACACACACGGCCTGCCACAGGACATGCTGAGGCAGTTCTACACAGCGGTCATCGAATCAGTACTGTGTTCTTCCATCACAGTCTGGTTTGGTGCTGCTATATATAAAAAAAAAAAAAAAAAAAAAAAAAAAAAAAAAAAAGGGACAAACTCCGACTGCAACGGACAATCAAAACTGCGGAAAGGATTGTCGGTACCCCCCTACCTACCCTTGAGGATTTGCACGCTGCCGGAACTAAGACAAGAGCGTGCAAAATCCTCTTGGACCCTCCACATCCTGGTCACCAGCTCTTCCGGCTCCTTCCCTCAGGTAGGCGCTACCGATCAATGCAAACTAGAACTAGCAGACATTCCAACAGCTTCTTCCCTCTTGCAATCAACTTCTTAAACACCTAACCTACAATTCCATTACAACATGCTGGCAATTTTTTGACTTGCGTTTGTTGTCACATTTCTGTGGGGGCAATTATACATTACTCGTGCACTCACTGTAGTACTCTCGCCACGCTGCACTATTTGCATATCTGTTGTTGACCAATACTGGCCACTCATGCCAGAGTAGCATCTGCTCCATTTGCACACTGATTGAGGAGTATCTGCAACATTTGCACAATCAACATTGCCCCAGATTATCGCACTACTCGCTTGAAGTCTCTGCGCCCTTTGCACAATGGTCATTGCACCGGACTATTGCAATATCAGTCTTTCGAACTGCTCTAAGTGCTAGAGGACTGCATCTTTTTGCATAATTGTCAAAAAAAATAATTACAAATGTACCGGCATTACCAGATAATTA
Organism: Phycodurus eques; assembly: GCF_024500275.1. Taxonomy (NCBI): domain Eukaryota; kingdom Metazoa; phylum Chordata; class Actinopteri; order Syngnathiformes; family Syngnathidae; genus Phycodurus; species Phycodurus eques. Next base: position 33,908,716 of record NC_084526.1, on the reverse strand, counting down.
GCAAACCTTTGTTACTCAGTGACTGTTTTTTGTCAATGTCTTTATGTCTCAAGAGTGTTCTCTGTCAATTGACTATGTTCTCGTACTAGAGCGGCTCCAACTACCGGAGACAAATTCCTTGTTTTTTGGACATACTTGTCAAATAAAGATGATTCTGATTATTCACACTATAAATGAAGGCATAGACATTTTATTTAACATTTCAAGTGTCTAAATTATTAATTCTCTATGCCAGCTTTTGAATTGCCTGCACTTTATATTCACGGTTTCTTTTCATCATTTTGTCAGCTTTGTGTAGACTTTTAGAAAGATGGTCCTCCAATATGGCTTAATAAATCAAACAGGTCATTTCATTTGAATAAATTTAATGGCACCAGAAAGAGTAGTGTGTTGTATAAGGAGTTTTTCTAAACAGTGGGGATGGGGGGGCATCATTACACTTATTTACAGCACATTGATTTCAAAAAAAATTACTTCACAGCTTTATATGTACAGTTGATGCCGACAAAACTTTATATGTATGGTTGATACAAAAAGTATGCTATAATATCAATTTGTGTGGCAGTAAAAAGTTCTTGTTTACAAGTCTTTTCTAGGTCATATATTAGGTGCCCCACCCCCCCCAAAAAAAAAAAAAACAGTACTAATTCAGCACATTATGATTATGTAGCTTAGTCAATGTCATTTTTGTTGACAATTGCACCCCAATTGTCCCGACAGGATTACATTAAAAAAAAAAAGATTTTTTTTAAAAAAAAATAAATAAAAAAAAAAGTAGTACATTGCTCCTTCTTGTTCCAGCAGACCCACAGGCAATGTGCCATGTTGCCATTTAGAAAAAACTAACATCAAGGCTTCCTGCGTCTAAAGGGGCGAGAGATATGAGACACAACGGGAAATTAAACAAAAACTCAATTTAAGATGCAACTCAGCAACCATGGTAACAGTAGATACAAAGGAAGAAACGAATGTACACACACTTACTTTTGATACCCAGGGGCCGTGCTCGTGCTTGCAACAGGAGCCTGACAAGAAATGATCATGGACATTGTGTGTAAACTACATTAGAAAAAAAAAATGGGGCACTATACAAAGCATGAATGAAGAAATATAGAAATATCTAATTGAGAAAGACATACAGATCTAATGTTAAAACCTCAGTGACTTGACAAAATGAACATTTTTAAAATCTGATGCTTGGAAATGAATTTAAGTTCATGATTTTGTTTATAGCACATACCGTGCTACGCGCATGATTGTGATAGTACTATAATGTGCAGAGGAATTTAACACTATTTGGTTTACTGTTCCCCTGGCTGTTCTATTTGAGTGTTGCATTGAGTGGCGTGTAGAGTGGTCATGTGATCAGAAACTCCTCAGTCAGTTTGGTGGAGCAAGAGAGAGAATGAGTTGTTCCCTAAAATGCAAAATATACTGCAAGATGTGCACCATCTCCTAACTGCCCCGAAATTCAGGTTCAGAAGGCGAAACGGTGTGAGACATTGGTTATTGTGTATTTTGTGTCATTGATCTATTATATTTCATACTTGAGATGATGTTCAGACCTAGCGGGTCTGGTTTACGGCTAACTAAACATGCAAGGAAGTCAAACATTGGTTGACTCATCAAGTCTGTCTCAACGAAAAGAGAAGAAAACTTGATTGATAAAAACTTGATTGATAGTCTGTACTATAGGAAAGAACAAAACATTTAGTGTAGATCACCACACAGTACTTCAGTTAACTGCATTCTTATTTGTTCCAGGGGGACATCACATTCTACACATCTATCGAGTGCTACCTGAAGAAGTAAAAGTACATATGATAGCTAACTACAGTTTTAAAATCCAAATGATTGTACTTTTTTTCTAAAATGTACTTCTCTAAATAATTGGTGTTCTCAGTTTTGTGGAAAGAAGAAAATTGATATGTACCCAGTTTTCTTGGCCCTCCACATTCTCTGGTGTTTCTGCAGAGCCTGATCTCCTCTTGCGACTGTAACAACACAACACACCGGTCAAAGAAAGACAGTGTCGCAAATGAAATCCGCTATATGCAGAACGTCACGTAACCAACGCGGAACATGGAATAGCTGACGTTCTTGTGTTTGGGGGGGAAAAAAGATGTTTAAAGTTCCTACAGGTGCTTTTAAATGTCCCTCTTCCCCATTCTCTCGAATGAGGTGGAAGTACTTTGACCTCATTTGCCGAATGCGGAAGTAGTTTGCTCATATAGCAGATTGTTTGTTTACCAGCAAGGTAATTGGGGCACCTGGCTAATACACCTTCAGCAAGCGAACCTGATTGATCAATTAATAGTGCATTTTTATACATATTGCATCATTCTACAGTGAAACAGCTAAAGTAAAATTGCATAAAAATGGTACAATTTTTCCAAACCACCATGGTTGGTTTCTTGAAACATCTTGAAAAACTTGCAATAGGTTAGCCCAATGAGCATTTAAAGAATTAACTACACAAATGTGTTTTGCTTTGCCTACCACAGAAGGATGGAACTGTATTTTATAACCATAGAACAGAGAATTGAAAAGGTCTGGTGGTGACAGGAGCACTATGAAAACGGTCTTGTTCCTTCTTCCCATGTCTGACAGAGGTCTTCAAAGAGCTGAGTTTTGATATAACATGCCAACCTTTGGCATGCCATCCATTAAACGTGCGTTTTATTTATTGCTACCCAATACTTGCTATTTAACAATTGCCTTTGACTGTATATAACCATTTGCTTTCTGTGTAAATGTGATTGCTGCTACTGGATAACAGAAGTTGGGAATAATAAAGTCTCTCTCCATTTAGCATTTGACCATTTTCCCCATCTTTGATCTCCATCTTCTTAAGGTTGTACTACTGGGCCAAAGGTGACACTCGTAGTGGGTGGGGGCGGAAGTCTAGTAAGCTAGTAAGAGAGTCGTTCTACTACTGCATTGAACTGTCTTACTTAAGCTTAAGGTACTTCAAAAATTGCCTGTAGAGTAATAAACGGTTCTGTGATGCAGTTTGAGGTGCAAATTCGCTTTATTTCCTATGGGAAATGTAGTCATGAAATTTGAATAACAGAAGTTAACCAGCATCCAGAGGTTCAACTGAATGAAGAAAATACCTTGGTGTAGTTGGGCACTCCTGCCTTAGTGTCTCAACATCAATGAACTCTACAGCCTGGCCACCACTTCTGGTTTTGAAAACATTGCCCTGAGGAGGTCAAACAGAGAAGAATAGCAGGATAAAAGGACATCACAGAAAGAAAAACAACTGGTGTCCCTTTAAAACCTGAAATAACCAAGGTCTGAAATCAAAGGGAAAATTCCAAATCATGCAACATGAGAGAATCAGTGATCAATCATCTTTTTACCTTGATCAACTTGGTTGCAATCTCGCCGTCAGAGGCAATCTCTTGATGTCTAAGCACATACTTGTGGCATTTAGACAGAGCTTTCTCGCTCGGGGAAGACACTTGAATTGCATTGGGTATGATTGGCTGCATGACAGTGCCTAGGTCGACATTAGAAGATGGTTTGTGGTCTACCCATTTCTCCCCACCTGCTGAGTGTGAACGTCTGTGCACTGGGTTAATTTCAGGTGCCGCCTGGTGATCCCAGTGTGAAAGACACAAACCAGGAAATTATTCAGATTTGTGACACAATTCAATTTGGAGTTTTTTCATCAAAAGGGTGGGTTGCCCAGGTGCTGCAAGAATAAATGTACAACTGGTAGTCATGGGTTACAAGGTTAATTTTTCGACACTTTCGGTGTCAACTATTTACTATACAAACTAATTAGTATGAAACTTAACTTTTGTGACATGAACCAAACCTGGAATCATTTTAAGTTAAGATTAAAAAATTTAATTAATAAATAGTGCCCTGCGACTGACTGGCACCCAGTTCAGGGTGTAGTCCACCTTTTGCCTGAGAATGGATGGATGAATATAAAAAAAGAAAGCAAATCAAAACATATTTGGTGACTGTTCCAGCAATACACTTATTCAACACTGCATCTGAAACACCCACTGTGAGAAAAGCATCCAACTAGTTTGAGTTATCATGCAAAGAAGAAGGAAAGCGAAACGTCATGCAAATTGAAAACGTGAAGTTCAGAATCAGCACAATTAAAATTGCATTTGTATTCTATCGCACATTTAAACATGAATAACCAGGGGTGCACATACAGTAAGTGGTGCGCAGGTGCGCATGGAAACTTAAAATGTTAAACCCATACTAGATTCATTTATATCAGTCCACATTTGTGGACCACTTTTTTTTTCTTCTTTTTTTTTGGGGGGGGGGGGCGCATGGCTAGAATCATGTTCACGAACGTAACGAATGGAATCACTCTATGAACTGATTTGTTCCTTTCTCAGTAGTTGAGCTCAGCTGCAAGCCTGTGGCGCACAAGAAAGTTGTCCGCAAACGGCGCCACTCGCGGGCTGTGGCTGACTGCGCGCATCAGTTCCCAACGGGTCTGCGGGCTCCGTGGACGTATTAGTCTTGCTGAACAGCAGCAACGTCAGTCCATCAACACACTGTATGTCTTTACGTGAAACCTAACAGTGGTGCAGAAAACATTGGGGACCGCTGCCCTTGAGAACTACGCCAAATTAGCTGATCAGGCGTTCCCAAACTGCAAGACAGCAGCGGAGCTTGCTTGAATGGCGCCCTGTGCAAGACCCCTCGATGGCACCCCCGGCCCGAGCACCCCATCATTATTCTCGTCGTCATCATTGGCAATGTCAGTGCAGGCTGGCGCAACTACGGTCCTGTCCCTTTTGCCATAAATTAGAAATAACATTCCTCCTCCTTCCTTCCTCACGGGACTATAAAATATCTATGAATGCAGAATGCAAGACATGAAATAATATAAAGTGTCTAAAGGAATGTCTATTGGTACAGGTATGCATGTACAGGCTGTTTGCCAGCTGTGAAGTTACTCAGACTACGATTAAAAACGTAAAGCACATGAAAAAAGACCTAAGAGGGGGGAAAAACAGTGATAAGGTCATTAAAAAAAGTTGTTATGCCTTAATTTGTACAGAAAATAAGTAACAAATATTATATACAACCACAAATGGATATAAATTAATCTCATGAGGTCGGTGGGTCATGAAAAAAAATGAGCCGGGGCATAATTGTTATGTGCACCCCAGTGAATAATTTAAATCAATTTCAAAAGTCCAAAGAGCCATTTGGTATCCTAAGAAGAAGAAAAAAAAGTCTAAAAGCAAGCATATAACTACTCATTAAAGGCACTACTTGGGAAAAGCTTAGGACAGAAGTCTACATTATTGACATGCAGGCTACCATTTGAAGCACATCGGGCAAATCCCTGCATGTCACACTGATACCCAAAAAAAAGCCACTAAAAGATGCAGTTCTAAACTAGCGGTTGCTTATACACGTTATGGCTGGCAATACCAAAAAAGTGGTGATGCGTCGAAATTTCAAAGGTGGAACTATTTCGGCCAAAAATGTCCCAAGGGTGCCTTTTTGGTTACGGACCGAAACACTTGTCACTGAAGTAAAATTGCTGAAATAAGAGAAAGACGGGTAGAGACGGGTACACCATGTCTGCTGCTAAGCTATCGTGACAAGATGTCGCAAACAAAATAAGTGATTGGGTGGTACAGTATACTTGTCGCATTGTTCTGGCTGGAACTGAGTAATAGCGGAGATTAGTACCCCGTCTCCTGCCCGATGATAGCTGGGATAGGCTCCAGCACTCCTGCGACCCTTGTGAGGATAAGCGGCTCAGAAAATGGATGGATGGATGGATATATTATACTGAAATAACTGTCCCACGGTAATCTTCGAGACATACAGTGCCATGAAAAAGTATTGGCCCCCTTCTCAAATTCTTATATTTTTGCATAGTTTCCGCACTTTTTTTAAACTCAAACAAATGTATATATTACACAAATATAACCAGAGTCAAATTATTATTATTATTTTTATTTTATTCTATTTATTTATTTTATTTTATTTTATTTATTTATTTATTTATTTTTTTAAATGGGGATTTCATTTATTGAAAAAATAAATAAATAAAAACTAGTCCAAGTTACCTGGCCCTGTTTGAAAAACCAATGGCCCCCAAAACCTAATAACTAGTTGGGCCATCCTCAGCAGAAACCCAAGAAATGAAGCGTTTTCTATAATTGGTAGTCAGTCTTTCACGTCTCTGTGGAGATATTTTGGTCCACTCTTCCTTGCAGAACTGTTTGAATTCAGCAAAAATGGAAGGTTTTTGAGCAGGAACGACCTTTCATGCCACTGCATTTCAATCGGATTACAGGAAAATCACAGGCGTTGGTTGACATGATGATTAGGAGAAAGGTTGATATATTGTGTGTCCAGGAGACCAGTTGGAAAGGCAATAAGGCTAAAAGTTTAGGGGCAGGGTTTAAATTATTTTACCATGGTGTAGATGTGAAGAGAAATGGAGTCAGGGTTATTTTAAAAGAAGAGTTGGTTAAGAATGTCTTGGAGGTGAAAAGAGTATCAGATCGAGTGATGAGGCTGAAACTTGAAATTGAGTGTGTTATGTATAATGCGATTAGTAGCTATACCCCACAGGTAGGATGTGACCTAGAGGTGAAAGAGAAATTCTGGAAGGAGCTAGACAAAGTAGTTCTGAGCATCCCAGACAAAGAGAGAGTCGTGATTGGTGCAGATTGTAATGGACATGTTTGTGAAGGAAATAGGGGTGATGAAGAAGTGATGGGGAAGTACGGCATCCAAGAAAGGAACCTGGAGGGACAGATGGTGGTAGACTTTGCAAAAAGGATGCAAATGGCTGTAGTGAACACTTTTTTCTAGAAGAGGCACGAACATAGGGTGACCTACAAGAGCGGAGGTAGAGGCACGCAGGTGGATTACATCTTGAGCAGACGATGTAATCTGAAGGAGGTTACCGACTGTAAGGTTGTGGTAGGGGAGAGTGTGGCTAAGCAGCATAGGATGGTGGTGTGTAAAATGACTCTGGTGGTGAGGAAGAAGATTAGGAAGACAAAGGCAGAGCAGATAATGTGGTGGAAGCTGAGACAGGACGAGTGTTGTGCAGCTTTTCGGGAAGAGGTGAGAAAGGCTCTCGGTGGACAGGAGGAGCTTCCAGAAGACAGGACCACTGCAGCCAAGGTGATCAGAGAGGCAGGCGGGAGAGTACTTGGTGTATCTTCTGGCAGGAAAGGAGAGAAGGTGGTGGGACCTCACACAAGGAAAAAGGTTAGCTAAGAAGAATTGGGACACTGAGAAGACCGAGGAGAGGCGAAAGGAATACATTGAGATGCGACACAGGGCAAAGGTAGAGGTGGCAAAGGCCAAACAAGAGGCATATGATGACATGTATGACAGATTGGACACTAAAGAAGGAGAAAGGGATCTATACAGGCTGGCCAGACAGAGGGATAGCGATAGGAAGGATGTGCAGCAGGTTAGGGTGAATAAGGATAGAGATGGAAATATGTTGACCGGTGGCAGCAGTGTGCTAGCTAGAAGGAAAGAATACTTCAAGGAGTTGATGAATGAGGAAAATGAGAGAGAAGGAAGATTAGAAGAGGCAAGTGCGGTGAACCAGGAAGTGGCAATGATTAGTAAGGGGGAAGTTAGAAAGGCATTCAAGAGAATGAAAACTGGAAAGGCAGTTGGTCCTGATGACATTCCTGTGGAGGTATGGAAGCATCTAGGAGAGGTGGCTGTGGAGTTTTTGACCAGTTTGTTCAATAGAATTCTAGCGCATGAGAAGATGCCTGAGGAAAAGTGTGCTGGTGCCATTTTTAAGAACAAGGGTGATGTGCAGAGCTGTGGGAACAAGAGGAATAAAGTCGATGAGCCACACAATGAAGTTATGGGAAAGAGTAGTGGAGGCTAGAATCAGGACAGAAGTGAGTATTTGCAAGCAACAGTATGGTTTCATGCCTAGAAAGAGTACCACAGATGCATTATTTGCCTTGAGGATGTTGATGGAAAAGTAGAGAGAAGGTCAGAAGGAGCTAAATTGTGTCTTTGTAGATCTAGAGAAAGCCTATGACATAGTACCCAGAGAGGAACTGTGGTACTGCATGCGGAAGTATGTTAGAATAATACAGGACATGTACGAGGGCAGCAAAACAGCGGTGAGGTGTTCTGTAGGTGTGACAGAGGAATTTAAGGTGGAGGTGGGACTGCATCAGGGATCAGCCCTGAGCCCATTCCTGTTTGCAGTGGTGATGGATAGGCTGACAGATGAGGTTAGACTGGAATCCCCGTGGACCATGATGTTTGCAGATGACATTGTGATCTGCAGTGAAAGCAGGGAGCAGGTGGAGGAACAGTTAGAAAGATGGAGGCATGCACTGGAAAGCAGAGGAATGAAGATTAGCCAAAGTAAAACAGAATATATGTGCATGAATGATGAGAGGGGTGGTGGGGGACGAGTGAGGCTACAGGGAGAAGAGATAACAAGGGTGGAGGACTTTAAATACTTGGAGTCAACCATCCAGAGCAATGGTGAGTGTGGTCAGGAAGTGAAGACACGGGTCCAAGCAGGTTGGAACGGGTGGAGGAAGGTGTCAGGTGTGTTATGTGACAGAAGAGTCTCTGCTAGGAAGAAGGGCAAAGTTTATAAAACAGTGGTGAGGCCAGCCATGATGTACGGATTAGAGACGGTGGCACTGAAGAGACAACAGGAAGCAGAGCTGGAGGTGGTGGAAATTAAGATGTTGAGGTTCGCTCTCGGAGTGACCAGGTTGGATAAAATTAGAAATGAGCTCATCAGAAGGACAGCCAAGATTCGATGTTTTGGAGACAAAGTTAGAGAGAGCAGACTTTGATGGTTTGGACACGTCCAGAGGATAAATAGTGAGTATATTGGTAGAGGGATGATGAGGATGGAGCTGCCAGGCAAGAGAGCTAGAGGAAGACCAAAGAGAAGGTTGATGGTTGTCGTGAGGGAAGACATGAGGGCAGTTGGTGTTCGAGAGGAGGATGCAGGAGATAGGCTTACATGGAAAAGAATGACGCTCTGTGGCAACCCCTAAAGGGACAAGCCGAAAGGAAAAGAAGAAGAATCCTGCTGTAGCACCCAAGTGTGCTTCAGCTTGAGGTCATAAACTGATGGCTGAACATTTTTCTTCAGGATTTCCTTGTAAAGAGCAGAATTCATGGTTCCATCAATCACAGCAAGTTGTCCAGGTCCTCAAGGAGCAAAGCAGCCCAAGACAATCACAATACCACCACGTTTGACTGTTGGCATGTTCTTTTTCTGAAATGCTATGCTATATTTACTATGCTATAAGACCTGCAGTTCTTTAAAACTTGTTTTAAGTTCCTTTGTGGTCTCCTTGCTGTTATCTTGGGGTAATCTTTGTAGCCCGGCCACTCCTGGGAAGGTTCGCCACTGTTTTCTACATGTGAGGAGAATGGCTCTCATTGTGGTTCACTTGAATCCTGAAGCTTTAGAAATAGCTTTTGTAACCCTTTCCAGACTGATAGATGTCAATTACGTACTTTATTTTAGTGTTATGGAATTTCTTTGGATTGTGTCATTTTGTTGCATCTTTTTTAAGCTCTTTTGTCAGACTATGTAATTTCTGAATTGAACAGGTCTGCAGGTAATCAGGCTTGGGTGTGATCAGTGAAAATTAACCAAAAATTGTGATTAGCCACAATTAATTAAAGATTTAATTTTTAATTACTTTTTCCACACAGGGCTAGGTCACTTTGAATAGTTTTTTCCCCCTTAATAAACAAAATAACCATTTACAAACTGCATTTTAAGTTCACTTGGGTTATATTTGTCTGATATTTGTTTGATCATCTTAAAGTAGGGAAACTTTGCAAAAATAAGAATTTAAGAAAGAGGCCTATACTTCTTCACAGCACTTTAGAAATTCACTTCCAGAACAATTTGTCTGAATTTCTGTATTTTTTATAGGTTGGCGGCTCCCGTCAGTTTTGGGTTTACAGTTTCGGCCAAGAATTTTAATTTCGGTGCATCACTACAAAAAAGAAACCAAGCCACAAATACATCTCGGTGACTAGCACACACTAACCCTTATGCCTGGCTCAAGGTCTAGTCCATGGACCCAACGAGTTGCTGGGGCCTCGGTTTCTAAGGCAAAGCATTGCCCTCTCCTGCGACTCGCACTGCTGGCGCCATGGCACAGTGCAGGAGTCCGGCTCCTGCACGGAGGGGTCCCTGGTTCTCTATACTGGGGGTCTGAGTCAACAGGGCACCTCTGCTCCCACTCAGAGATGGAGGTTGCAACTGAAGGAAAAGATGAAGCGGAAGTGGGGGAATCGTCCTGAACTGCCCTAATCTTAGCTTGACTTTGATGGGAAGGGGTTTGTCGGCTGTCCTGGAAAGTGATGAGGGAACGAGGCGAAAGCATTGTGTGTGTTAAGGCAGTCAGAAATATGTAACATATAAAAGCAGCAGCCACAATATTATGAGCAAATATGCAAAATCGATCAACTACACACCAAAAAACACTTGAGGGTCTGATTGATGGACCAAAGACACTTCGTTGCTCAATATATAATCACACAATATGAAGTACTGATTTTTGTTGATATCGATGGACTCTTATTACGCACCAGAAGCGGTGATGGCAAGGCAGACCTCTTCTGGCCATAGTTGCAATATTTGTCCCTTGAGGGCCTTTCTTGTTTCTCTGGTCGCTCTGTGCTGCTGCTGCCGTTGCCGTTGCTGCTCTCGGAAACGATTGCTTTGAGCTGCTTCAGCTTTTCATCTTTGACCCACAACTTGTTCTGCATCTCCAACTGTTTGGCATTCACCCGTCTCTCCTGGACAAACAAAGAGTGAAAGCCCTAGGACGCTGGCACTAGGCAAGGCTGGCATTCAGGAAAAACAAAGGAAGAAAAACATCCACTATTAACCATTAAGGATGTCCCAATAAAATGTTTTTGCACCAGAGTCCGAGTCTTAGATTTTATGTACAATCTCTGCCGATACTGATACATATAACTACCAAAACTAAACTTAATATTTAAAAGAACAAAAAAATAAAGAAAGTAAAATAACATTTAAAAAATAGAAAAAAATATATATATATTTAACAAATATAAATAATTTTGGTAATCTTAGTTGATTTAAAACAGGAAAATTTCAATCTGATTTAATGTCAGACAGTCAGGAGGAAAAATGACTATCTGCTGTTCCGTGCGCACCTTGGCCTCTTAGGGACAGTGTGGTGCGGTGCATGCATGCATGTGGCTACACGTTTGCAGTTAAAAAAAAAATGGATAGAAGTAGAACGTCACAATACAGGGAAAATAAAGTAACTCGTTTTTCACAGATTAGGAAGAATATATGCCTGTGAGTATTGTTATATTACCTGTCTGCATGTGTTACTACGGAGTTTATGCATAAATATTTCTTATTTGAAAGTCAATCCCACCCGTGATCTCATGCTAATTCTACCTAGTCCATCAATGGGGGTTTCCATTGACTGTTAGCATTAAGATGACGATTTGTAAAACGATCATGTGTGTCTTGTATTTAAATATACAATGCGTGTAATTCTTTTTGTTCCGCGTTTAATTTCACAATAAACTACACCCGGGTTGTCATGAAACGGTTTAAAGAACGCTGAGGGAGGGCAGAGACGGTGTTTGTGTGCGCGAGTTTTTCTGCGTGTCACTTTCAGTCACTTATATTATATCCTGTACTAAAAATGCCCTGAAAAGTTAGATTGTTTAATATAGAACGAAGCTATTACTGTTCCATTTGACAAGATCTTTGTACCTTTGGATTATTTGTCACTCTGTGACATTTAAAATATTAGGAAATTAATCAAACTGTTCTTTTTCACTGAAAGAAAAAAAAAAAAAGAAAAAAAAAAAAAAGAAAATCACATGATCCGCCCCGATTTTATTTTATTTTTTTTAAATCACAGAATCAGATTGGGACACCCCTGTTAACCATTTTTCTGGGTCACCCATAAGAAAGAAAATATGTTTAAAATAGTAAGGCTTTCACTTAATTCTGAATTACTGAAACTGAATTCCACTTACACACTCCTTCTCCCACTTGAGTTTGGCATCAGTGACCATGCCCTGCATGCGCTGCTCCATTAGTCTCCTTTCCGACAGTTCCTGGTGGAGCTTTTGAGCACGAGCCTCCAGCTCCTGCTCGAGTGAGCGTTTGTCGTGCTCATACAGGTTGGTTGTCTTTTGCAGGATATCAATCTAGAGAAAATACATTTCAACAAATGCAGTCACTGAAAAAAAGTATATATTTTCTTCTTTTAAACCAACGCATTTAATTTGACAAAAACTAAATGGATGGCTGAAGTTATACACTACTTACACCAAGTTAGGGACATTGGGCTTTTGAGTGAATTTTCAAGATGAACCTATATTTCACAATAACCACATGAACTTGTGAATGCACAACTTGCTGTTCTCTAACAAGGAGATTAACGGCAAAATTCACAACAGGCGTTTGATCCATGACTCAACCGATAAATTTCCAAGAACGTCCACTTCTACGCCTTTCTGTAAACTCTTCCAGTACTTCTGTTGGAACCTGCTGATGACACTCTGTGACACCAGGTGGCCACTTCTCTCTGAGAACATCCTGTTTGAAGCCTTGCCATGGCAAGTTAACTGTTGATCAATTGTTAAGTCCCATCTTGGTCTCATGATGTCAAAATGTGAACAGTACAATAAAGAGGACTGTTGAAATATCAATTCTAATTGAAATAGGAAATTAATCTGTGGATTCATGGCTCAAACACACCTGCTATGAATTTTGGTATTCAGCTCATTGTTGGATGATAAAAAGCTGTGCAAAAAGTACAGAAACATTGACAGTTGGACATGGGCATTCACGTTTCGAGAAGGTCAAATTAAGTTCACCTATAAACATTACAGTACTATTAAGGTGCATTCTGAAATTTCACCCATAAACCCAATATCCCTAAACTTTTTGTGAGTACTGTACAGGAGAAGTATGTCTTCTGAAATCAATGAATATAATTTGTTTAATGTATTGTATGAAAAAATATAAACATTTTATGGTAACATAAAAGGTCACAAAATCTGACCACAACATTGACATAATGGAGCAAAAAGGAGATACCTTGTATTCTAGGGTCTTTGATTTCTTTTCTAGCCGTTCAATATCAGTCCTTTGGTTGATGATAACGTTGTCCTTCTCTCCCAGTTTGCTTTGGTGGTCTTGGATTAAGTTCTCTTTAACACCAAGCTGACCATCAAACTGCTGAAGCATGGAATTCAGCATATTAGCTGCAAAAGAATGCACGATGTGAGGTACTAAGAAACAAGGCCTGAAAGGGGTACAGAAAATGACTGACAACACCACGTGGTCTAATAATCCATTACAAATGTAATTTATTAATTGCCCTCCATCATAATGCCATGTATATGTTGTACCAGTTTTGTTGAACTGCTCTGCCATCAGCTGGCGGATACGATGCCTCCTCTCCAGAACCTCGATCAGACGTGGCAGTGTCTGATCATCTCCTGGGTCCACCAGGTCACAGGGAGGCAGAGGTGGCAAGCTTTCAATGAGTTGATTGAGCATAGCTGGATCCTCTACCGTCGGAAGCGTAGGAAAATGTAAAATCAGATCAGGACAGTTGTCAAGAGATACTTGCAAAGTCTCATACACGTCACAAGACAATGACAGTCGGGCATATACCGTAATTTATCGTGTATAATGCGCACTCATTTATAATACGCAACCCCAAAGTTGACCTAAAAATTCTGGAAAACTCTTCTACCCATGTATAATGCATTTTTACAATGCATGATTTTGCCTCTACCCATATGATCAAAACAAAGTATGTGTATTTTGTTCGTTTTTTAAAGAATTATTCTGAAGTTAAGCAATATTTGAACATGTAATACTTTATTTTTATTTATCTGTTCTTATTTTGAAATTCACAGCCGTACTTTTATTTAGTAAATGAGAAAACACACAGTTGTGCACATATGTTTGATTACCCAAGCAGAATTTGTAAGATGGGTACAATTCTTTAAAGAAAATATGACAGGTCAGGCAAATCAATTTTATTTTAATGGGATTCAAATTAAACTGTCAAGCATTTCAGAAAAGCATTATCATTAAACAAAACATAACCATAAATAAATTAATGATGGTTGTTGTTCAGCATCAGTTGTATTTAAAAAACAATATTAAAAAAATTCTGCCAGGGTATGTAAACTTATGAGCACAACTGTACCATATACGAAGTCATACGTACCCCTATCATATTGGAATGAAAGTGTGGGTTACACCTTTTTCATAACCTCTAGGTGGCGGTGGCATATTAGAATGAAAGTGTACAGCTTTTTCATAACCTCTAGATGGTGGCATACATTTATAAAATCTCAAAGTTTTTTCATTTTCCCCTATACCCATGTGTCAAAAATTATTTCAACAGTATTATGAAATCAGTGAGCATGCACCATTCAGTTATGCATCCTTTGTAAATGTATACATACAATTTTAAGTTGTGGCAGTGTATGGAGAAAAACAAAGTTACAACAAACCAACCTCTTTTGAAGTGAAGCTCTTGACTGAAATTTTGTAATATTCAATGTCTTAAAACATTTCTACAGGAGGTATTTATTTTCACAGTGTGAACACCATTTTATAATAGTGTGCTCCTGAAACTTGGCATTGTTTTGCATTCACAAGTGCAACAATGTAATTTAAGTGTTGTCAGTACAGCCTCCAGTAGACAAAATTAGCAACAAGTTACTTTTATTGAGAATTAGGAGTGAATGTGTTCTCCACCCCCACGGGCCAGATCGGACCCCCTGAAGGGCCGGTTCTGGCCCGCGGGCCATATGTTTAACACCATGGTGTACACCTCTCTCATAACCTCTAGGTGGCAGTGGCAAATTGGAATGAAAGTGTACAGCCTTTTCATAACCTCTAGATGCCATACATTTATAAAATGAATTGTTTTTTCCCATTTTCCCCTATACCCATGTATAATGCGCACTATTAACTTTTGACAGTTTCTTGGGTAAAAATGTGCATTATACAAGAAATTACAGTAGTTATGTTACATAAAACTTCCTCTGCAATACAGTTCTACATAAACACTATCTGACACACAAATACAGGACAGCAGGAACACTCAGTTATGACTCACCAGCATTACTGAGACCTCTTCGGTCATCCAGGCGATGTGACAGCTCATCCCTGAATGCCTGATTTCTTTGCCTGCGACCTGCAGCAAGACCGCAAATTGGCCTGTCAACCGGCCGTGCAACTTCTACCTCCTGTGTCATCTCTGCAAACCGCATTACGAGCTGCAGCACAGAAGACTATGATTACAACCTTATAATGCAACATAAAGTTGAACTGATCTTTTGTATACATGCAGCACAGCAACAAGCCAATTAATAGCATTATAGAAAGACAAGCAATTTTTGATGCAGATAATTTGAGGAACAGATGGAAAAAAAAATTACAGGCAAGTTGAGCCAACATTTATATTTACATTAAAAGACAGTGAAAAGTCTATCAAATCCCCAGTAAAATTGAGTAATTATTTTGATTTGATTCCAGCAGTTCCCTCAATGGCTCAGCTCCAAGATACCTGACAAGTGGAAAGTGCATACCATTGTTTCCTCATAATCATCAGCTTTGGGATTGACACACACGATCATCTTAACTTTTCCTTCTCCATCAAAGTAGTTCTTAAAAAGATGAGTCACTTTAGAGTCTCTGTATGGCACCATCTGGAAAAGAAGGGCAACATGAAAGTGAAAAAAAACAATAATCCGACAGTATACAATCTCATTGTTACTCTCATAGACAGCAAAACTACTGTGGGAACAATGTAATGTACAAATAGCATACCCACCCTATTTGTTCCACACCTCTGGTTCTCTCGTAAGACTTCCATACATGTGCGCAGAGTCATCAAAGACTGATTTATATTACCTGGTGGCGTGATACAAAACATACAACATTCATTAGCTTTTACTGTCAATTAGGCCTGCAACAACGAATCGATAACAATAATTAAAAGTGTTGGCAATGAATTTCATGATCGATTTGTTGTGTCACGCAATTATTACATCAGTCACCCACTCCGTTGCTGTGTTGCACACACAGCAGTGGACCCAGAGGCTTCTCTAATGGGCATGTCATATTTGTCTCTCTAAACCATAGAATACACTGAATTTGGATGTCGTCAGCACTGCTGGTTAATAATTGGATCCTGATTAACCAGTCACAATCAAGTCCTGACTCTCGCAGTGACAGACTGCCCACATTCCAGAAGCCAAAGCAAATGCAAGTGCTAATTTTAGATTTAAAAACAAAAGCATATTTATGCTCATGCTAGCCAAACAACTCACTTTCTGTATAGTTTTAAGTGTACAATTTTAGTACATTTGACAATATTCACATTTATTTTGAAAATATATCACGTGATTAACTAGGAGGATTTTATTTTATTTTTTTCAAAGTCACGTTTCTCACCCGGTGGAGATAATTGGAAATGCAGTGTAGCGCAGTACAGTAGAGGCTGAGATTTTTCAGGATTCCAACTAGGTCCCGTGGGATTCCCACAGGATGGTAGTGAATTTCACCATCAATCACGGGATTGGGCAGGAGAAGGAATGATCAAAACAAAGTCACCGGGAATGAAAACCATGATGCAGTTCTATTTTATTTTTGATCAAATCGATATTTGAACATTGAGTGGGAGTAAAAAAAGGCAGGTGGGGGGTGAGAAGTGAGTGAGATTCTGTAAAATGATGGTTCCCAATCTATGTGGGAGAAGGATTTTTTTTCCAAAGACTCTGGATTGGGCGGGATTTTTTTATACACTTGGGATATGGCAGGATTTTATTTATTTTTTTGAAACAGGATTGAGAGGGAGTGGAAGAGATGACTATGGGAGTGGGTGTCAACATCCACTCCCGTGTCAGCCTACAGTACCATATAAAAAAAATATATATACATTTTTCATACGTAAAGTATGAGTCATCATTTACTTACTAATAATTATATTTTCTATTTATATATTTCCAGGAGGCGGAACAATGGACGACTGGTTAGCACATCTGCCTCATAGTTGAATGAATGAAGGTTTCACAGATGTCCCGATCACATTGTTTTGCACCTGAGTCAGTCTTTGATTTTTAAGGATCTGACAATACCGAGTCCCAATCAGATACCTTGACATGACCATGCTTTAAAAAAGCGTGAACATTTTCTCAAATATACGTACATGTGTATATACGGCGGCACGGTAACTGACTGGTTTGCACATCTGCCTCGCAGTTCTGAGGGCCTGGGTTCAAATCCGGCCTCGCCTGTGTGGAGTTTACACAGTCTCCTCATGCCTACTTGGGTTTTCTCCGGGTACTCTGGTTTCCTCCCACCTCCCCATGCATGGCAGATTAATTGAAAACTCTAAATTGCCCCTAGATATGAATGGGTGGGTGAATGGTTGTTTGTTTATATGTCCCCTGCGATTGGCTGGTGGCAGTTCAAGGTGTACCCTGCTCCTCGCCCAGAGTCAGCTGGGATAGGCTCTAGCACGCCCGCGGCCCTATTTAGGATAAGCGGAACGGAAAATGGCTGGATGGATGTATATGTATATAGTTATACATGATGTGTACTTGCTTACGGCCACAAAGAATATTATATATATATATATATATATATATATAAAATCCCACGTTTGTAATGGGAAAAAAAAACCTTCAGGAATGTTCTAAATGTATACCGTGATGCCTGTGTGATTGTGTTTTTACAGGTTGCCTTCCGAATTAGTTTCTTCTGAATGTGCCATTGTGTTTGATATCAACCTGTCAAAACTGATTGTGCCAAGAACATTAGTTTAGCGCCTGTAGGAGAGTTGTAACTATTGTTTGGTTTGATGTTTCTTTCCTAATCTTGGGAGAGTACAAATTTGGAAGTATTTTAGATTCATATATGATTTTTAAACCCAATTTTATGGGCAAAATTGCAGACTAAATTCAAGTCGATGGTCATGGTCTTCTCCACTTCCCCAGTCTCTTAGACACGCCCCCTGGGTATTTTACCCTTTGGCTTTCGCCTCCTTGCTCTCTCTCTTCTTCTCAACTTCAAGCTGAAAGTTACTTAAGCCCGCGGCTCTGCCGTGCTTCGGCCAACCCCTGCCCCCTTTTTTTTTTCCTTTGCCACCACGACATGCGAGTGACCCCAGACCACGACGCTATCCAATCATGCCATGCCGCTTCGCTCTGTTTTCCCAGCATTGATCTGTTCACGGAGGGCCTCCAGGAAGCCACTCCTGTCACCCCTACCAGTTACGCCCGCAGTTGAGGGCAAGAGTGGGGCCCGCAACAAGTATGAACGGCAGGAAACGTTACGAGCGCACCCCAACGGGACAACAACTTTCTTTTTGCATCTCTTTTGTTTTTACTTTTTGCGCATCTTCGTCAACCAAACCTCCTGAGATAACTGAGAAAGACCAGACCCAACAATCTGAAGATCACGAGTAAAACATTGCAGTGAGTACTAGAAAGTACAAATTGGTGCAAAGTAGTCTAGGTCAAAGTTAGTCCCTTTGTGTGTTTGAGTGACATAGTAAAACCGCTGTAATCGAGAACTCTTATTTTCATTCATGTAGCAGCCTTCAAGGAAAGAGATTGGTAGTTTTTTGTCGCTTTTCCTAAAATTTACACAGATAGAGACGTGGTGCGCCTTTACGAGACAAAGATAGGTTGATTGTAACCTTCGACGTACGTCTTCTAACTACACCGGAAGTAAGCACAGGTGTTTACTTTCCAACGCATTTCTTTTCCAAATTAATTACATTTTTATCCAAAACCAATATATGCTACACAGTACATCAAGGTTGGCCTCAGCACTGTCTTATAAATTTTGTCCTTCATCCTAGTACTCTTCTGTCACACAGCACACCGGACACCTTCCTCCACCCGTTCCAACCTGCTTTGACCCGTTTCATGACTTCCAGACCACAACTCATTGCTCTGAACTGTTGACCCCAAGTATTTAAAGTCCTCCACCCTTGCTATCTCTTCTCCCTGTAGCCTCACTCTTTCCCCTCCACCTCTCATTCATGCACATATATTCTGTATTATTTCATCAAACCTTCATTCCTCTCCTTTCCAGTGCACACCTCCACGTTTCTGTTTCTGCACCTGCTCCCACTGAAGATAATGTCATCTATGAACATCATGGTCAATAAGGATTCTAGTCCGCAAGACCCCATTTGCTGAAATAAAAAGCATGTCAAAGCTTTTTTAAAGTTTGCTGAACAATATTGGACAAGCCAGTTAAAAACTGAGAGAATAGAGTCTGGTCAGATGAAAGCAAAATTTAACTGTTTGGATGCCATAATGAACACGACGTTTGGAGGCGAAATGGCACTGCACTTCACCCTAAAAACACCATACCAACAGTGAAGTTCAGCAGTGGGAACATGATGTGGGGCTGCTTTTCAGAAAATGGTACTGGTAAACTTTACATTATTGAAGGAAGGATGAACGGGGAAATGTACAGAGACATTCTTGACAAAAATCTGACAAGAAACTTGAAGGACTGGCGAAAAGCAGAGGATATTCTTAACTGCAATGAAGAAAACAAAAAAAAAAATGGCAGTTTAGAAATGGCTGCCTGAACAACATGCTACCGGGAGAGGCTTGTCACGTTACGTCTCCACGCCCAGGTAGTTACCAAGGCGATTAATATAAATGACTTTGCGGGAGGACTTTCTTGGTCTTACCGCTTCATGCCACGCAACCACCGCTCTATCAGGAGGACGGACAACGATTTCCCAAAAACTGCCAGCAGTCGATAGTTTCCATGAGTTTCTTGAAAAGCAAGTAATGGAGCAAAACGTGACAGCGGATCATAATATTAACATGGACGAGGTCCCCCTCACATTTGATATCCCTCAGTGTCGCTGAGAAAGGGGCAAAAGAGTGTGCTGTAATGGTTCAGTTCAAAGCTAAATTACCGTATACCGTATAGTTTCCGCACTATAAGGCGCAGTTAAAAGACTAATTTTCTCAAAAATCGAAGGTTTTCCAAAACCTGTAAAAATGTTGTGCGATTTTGGTAAGCGCTCCGCTTGATTGACTGTCGGACCATTTCAGGAACGTAACACATACAATGCATACCTCCGCCACGCCTCCGGTAGGTATACTGTACTACCGGTATGCTGCAAAACAAAGTTTGTTTGTGAAAGGACCCCCGAAAATGGCATCAGCGAAGAGAAATGCTTGCGAGGCACAATTCAAACTACAGGCTATCAGTTACGCGGTTGTACATGGGAATACAGAGCAGCCGCGAGAGAATTCAAAATCAAGCACAAGAACAGCAAGGAGAAGCGTCTCTACAGTCACCAATCGACTGAAGGCAATAATAATAGCACAAGACATGAAGATTGAACACTTTCAAGGAGGTCCGTCTTGGTGCTTTGTTTTATGAAAAGGCGCCATCTCGCCATCCGGGCAAGGACTACCGTGGCGCAGCAACTGCCAGCGAACTCAAACCGCTGGACATTGGTGTAACCAGGGCGTTAAAGTGAAGTTGCGAGCAGCGTGGGAGCGAAGGATGAGAGACGGCGAACACACCTTTACTAAGACTGGGAGCCAGCGCCGGGCGAGTTATGCCGCCATATGTGAATGGATTATGGATGCCTGGGCTAAGGTATCTGCTTTGACCGTTGTCCGAGCTTTCGCGAAAGCCGGCATCATTGCTGAACAGCCACCTGGCAACGAGACGGACTCCGACAATGACGAGAGGGAACCCGGCATGTTTGATGGCGAAATTACCCAGCTGTTCAATTCAGATATAGAAGAGGAGGACTTCGATGGATTTGTGACAAAAGATTGATAAAAAAAATAGTATGTGTATTTTTAAATGCGTAGTAGAATAACGTTCAATCAAACTTACTGCTTTGCTTCCGTTACCTTGTTTTAGTATGCGCCGAATAATATGGTGTGCCTTATGTATGGCTTAAGTACAGAAATAGATCCCGTAATTGAGACTGTGCCTTACAATCCAGTGCGCCTTATGGTGCGGAAAATACGGTAAAGGTTTTCAACTCCATCCCTGCCATCATCCCTGGAGACTTAACCAAAGTACTCAAACCATTTGACATCTTGGTGAACTGGAGCTTTAAAGCGGTCTTGAGTGACCTGTGGGAGCAGTGGACGATGGATGGAGAACAAAACTTCAAGGCAACCGGGAGGATGCACCATGCAACTTTCCTGGAAGTCATTGAGTAGACCGACAAAGCATGGACTTCAGTGACAAGTGAAACCATCATTTCTAAATATTTTTTATTTACAATAAGATATTCAGTAAGTGTTCATTTAACTTTACCCCCCCCCCCCCCCAAGCTACATACAATCCTTAAGATCCTTCTTGAGGATTATTAAACAAAAAGTGAATCATCAAATTTTTTATTGTAATTGATAAGAACATTAACATTGAATATAGTTTACTATTTCAGCAGCTTTTTCACTCACATCTTGGTAATGAAAAGCATCACTTGTGTCACTCTCCACTTTATACTCAGCTGACACTGACAGGAGTGCTACTGCTTCTGACACAATCTTCCTCCCATCCCCCCTCGTCTGAAACCACCGTCCACTAAGATGGGAAGGGCGCCTCCTCTACCCATGAAGAACCTTATCTGCGAATCGGACTGATATCTGATAAAATGTGAATATATCAAACCATTGTCTCCAGTTATCTCTGCGAGACAAGCTCTTTTCAATATCAGGTCGATGGGTAATAAATCAATGTTGATTAATGACATCATTACAACCTGTGATCTGGACTTTTTGTTACTACATGAAACGTGGTTAACAGAAAGTAGATGTAATAACATTTTAAATGAGGCAACACCAGTAAATTGTCGAATAGGGGAAAGGTGGTGGTATTGCTGTTATTTTTAAGTTATTTCAGTGTAAAGAAATTATACTGGGTGATTTTAGCTCTTTTGAATATATCTGTTTTTTTAGTTAAAGGTGACCCAAAGGTTATTGTTTTAATAATTTATAGGCCTCCAAGATACAAGAGAAAATTTATGGAGGACTTTTCAGAACTGCTGTCAGTTATTTGTACTGACTACAACTATTTTGTCATAACAGGAGACTTTAACATTCATGTTGGCAATAACATGGGGGGGAAAAAAAATCTAAAGAACTCTCTGCTATACTAGACACATTTGACCTCTCTCAACATAAGAGTCCAACCCACACTCAAGGTCACATCTTAGACCTGGTCATCTTTAAGGATGTTGAAATTCTATCAATTGACAATAAGGATATGGCTATTTCTGACCATTTTTGTGTATTCTTTGAATTACAGATTCTTCCAAAAGTTCAGACAACCTCTATGTCTATTAAGAAGAGGTACATACATGAGAGTACCAGCACAAAGTTTATGGAGACCATTGCTGTCCCACAAACTGGGAATGCTAGACGGTTGATGAACTTTTGGATAATTTCAGCTATAAAATCCCAAATGTCATGAATGCTGTCACGCCTATTAAAATTAAGACAATCTTGAGGGGACCTAGAACAACATGGAGGAGCACAATGATGGAAAATACATCTAAATCAAAGTGTAGGAAAGCAGAACGTAAGTGGAGAAAAACTAAACTCCAAATTGACTATGACCTCTACAGACAAAGTCTTTGTAATTTTAACCAAGAGTTTGTCAGGGCTAGACAGCAACGCTTTTCTGAAATTATCAGTAAGAACTTTGCTATGGTTGACAAAAAAAAAAAAAAATCTAAAGACCTCTCTGCTATACTGGACACATTTGAACTCTCTCAACATAATAGTCCAACCCACACTCAAAGTCACATCTTAGACCTGGCATTGTCTTGATGAAATAAGCAGGGGCGTCCATGAAAAAGACGTTGCTTGGATGGCAGCATATGGTTCTCCAAAACCTGTATGTACCGTACAGTATTAATGGTGCCTTCCCGGATGTGTAAGTTATCCATGCCTTTGGCACTAACACAGCCCCATACCATCACAGATGATCCACAACAGTCCGGATCGTTCATTTCCTCTTTGGCCCGGAGGACACGACGTCCACAATTTCCAAAAACAATTTGAAATGTGGACTTGTCGGACCACAGAAGAGATGAACTGATTCATTCAGATGAACTGATTCAGTTCATCTTAGATGAGCTCGGGCCCCCAGAAGCCAACGGCATTTCTGTGTGTTGTTGATAAATGGCTTTTGCTTTGCATAGTAGAGTTTCAAGTTGCACTTACGGATGTAGCGCCGAACTGTATTTACTGACATTGGTTTTCTGAAGTGTTCCTGAGGCCATGTGGTGATATCCTTTACACATTGATGTCGGTTTTTGATGCAGTGCCGCCTGAGGGAATTGAAGATCACGGGCATTGAATGTTGGTTTTCAGCCTTGCCGCTTACATGCAGTGATTTCTCCAGATTCTGTGAAACTTTTGATGATGATATGGACCGTAGATTATGAAATCCCTAAATTCCTTGCAATTGTACGTTGAGGAACATTGTCCTTAAGCTGTTCGACTATTTTCTCACGCACTTGTTCACAAAGAGGGGAACCTCACCCCATCTTTGCTTGTGAATGACTGAGCAATTTAGGGAAGCTCCTTTTATACCCAATCATGGCACCCACCTGTTCCCAATTAGCCTGTTCACCTGTGGGATGTTCCAAACAGGTGTTTGATGAGCATTCCTCAACTTTCTCAGTCTTTCTTGCCACCTGTGCCAGCTTTTTTGGAACGTGTTGCAGCCATAAAATTTTAAGTTAATGATTATTTGCTAAAAACAATAAAGTTTATCAGTTTGAACATTAAATATCTTGTCTTTGTAGTGTATTCAATTAAATGTCGGTTGAATATGATTTGCAAATCATTGTATTCTGTTTTTATTTATGTTTAACACAACGTACCAACTTCATTGGAATTGGGGTTGTAATTTATTATATGCAAGATCTAAACTGAATGCATAAGCGGTCAAGAGTGATAATGTGATTGTTTTGTGACTAGATTCACAGAGAGACTGGTTAATTTACAGGCAAGCCTGAAAATCTATGTGAAAGTTGAGACTGAGGAGACAGACATTGTAGTGATAGAGGTATTGTATAGCAATACATTTGCATGTTCTTGTGTGGTTGGTCGATGACCTATTGTAAAGCTATTTGATCTAAACATTTAGTTTTTGTTTGTTTTTAAATCATACTTTATTACTTTAGGAGCAGCATGCAGCAACCTGTTTCTGCACTGCCAATTTGAAATAACCTCCCATTTTTAAATAAAGGGATAAGAATTTTAAAATGTTATCCAAATCATTGAAAAAAAAGAACTGACCGATTCATCGATTATTAAAATAATTGTTAGTTGCAGCCTCACTGTCATTTTTTGCTTACTTAATTACTGACAACAAAAGAGACTAACCTGCTTCACGTAGACGGTTCCCTTCTGCTCTTGTTCTGCTGGTACGCTCACTACCTGCTAGGTCAACCAAACACAGCTGGCTCACATTCACCTGGTTTTTGTCCTAAAATGCAACAACAGCTTTAACCATCAACAGAAACACAATGGAATGATGTGACACATCTGCTTGATTTGTGTCCAATCATCACTAGTTTGGATTGTAAAAGAAGAGAAATACAACAGCTGAAGTAAGTATTTCACATTACCATTTTTTCCTCACTAAATATACTTCCAAAGGTGCTACTGACCTGTAAATTTCACCAGATGTTGGGAACAACGCAACTCATCCATACATACAAAGAAAGTAGAACAAATAAGATCAGACCTGGAATTAGCAGGTATTGTTGTCACAAGGAAAACAGTGAGTAATGTACTCCGCCACCATGGTCTGAATGCACGCTCACCACACAAGAGCCCATTGCTGAAAAAAAAAAGCATTCCAAAGCTCGTTTAAAGTTTGCTGAACAACATTTGGAGAAGCCAGTTAAATACTGGGAGAATATCGTCGGGTCAGATGAGAGCAAAATTGAACTTTTGGGATGCCATAATGCACACCTAGGGTGAGTAGCTCGGTCATCCGGGGTGGGGGGGGGGGGCCCTCAGAGTAGAGCCGCTGCTCCTCTGCATTGAGAAGAGCCAGCTCAGGCATCTGATTAGGATACCTGCCGGGCACCTCCCTGGTGAGGTGTTCCGGGCACGTCCCACCGGGAGGAGACCCCGGGGAGGACCCAGGACACGCTGGAGAGACTGTCTCTCGGCTGGCCTGGGAACGTCTCGGGATCCCCTCGGAAGAGCTGGAAGAAGTGGCTGGGCTTCGCTCCTGAGGCTGCTGCCCCCGTGACCCGACCTCGGATAAGCGGAGGAAAATGGATGGATGGGTAATGCACACCACATTTGGAGGATAAATGGCCCCACACATCACCCTAAAAACACCGTACCAACAGTGAAGTTCAGAGGTGTGAACATGATGGTGTGGTGCTGATTTTCAGAAAATGGTACTGGTAAACTTCCCATAATTGAAGGAAGGATAAATTGCCAAATGTACAGAGACATTCTTGACAAAAATCAGATTCCATCTACGAGGATGATGAATATCTTACGAGGGTGGACATTTCAGCAGGGTAATGATCCAAAACATACTGCCAAGGAAACTCTCAATTGGTTTTAAAGAAGAAAAAAAAAGCTGCTAGAATGGCCCAGTCAATCACCTGACATAAAGCCAATAAAAAAATTTTTAAAAATCTATGGAAAGAACTGAAACTCAAGGCCCATAAAAGAAGCCCACGGAACCTTCAAGATTTGAAGACTGCTTGTGTGGAGGAATGGGCAGAGCATTGCATGAGACTAGTTTCTCCATACAGGAGGCGTCTTGAAGCTGTCATTGCAAACAAAGGCTTTTGTACAAAATAAGTACCAGTTTGCTTGTTCAATACTTTTTCCCGTGTAACTTCACATTATTACACAATTAATTTCTGATCTTATTTGTTCTCTTTCTTTGTATGTATGGATTACTTGGGTTGTTCCCAACATCTGGTGAAATTTCCATGTCAATAGCACCTTTGAAAATATATTTAATTAGAAAAATGGTGATGTGTTAAATAGTTATTTCAGCTGCTGTATATTGGTTAGACTTTATAACGATTTTATCAGCCTGATTGGTATCCGGTAGTTGGAGATGGTTTAGTACGACAACAGACAGTCAATTGACAGAGAATACTTTGGAGACATAAACACATTGAGAAAAAAAGTCACTGAGCAATAAAAGGTTGCTAGTAATCTTGTAATGCCGGTACAATTTTATTTTTTTGGACAATTGTACAAAAAGATGCAGAGCCCTCTACCAATTAGAGCAGTTTGAATGACTAATATAGCAATAGTCCAGTACAATGCAATAAAATCTTGTATTCCGATACCAACGGATCCCGTTTTTTACAATCAATGGGCTTTATCCTGTCAACTCAAATGCAACCGGATACACTCGGATACATACATGCCGATGACAACAAGAGTGGATCGCAGCGACTGTATTATAAGGACAAAATGGGGAAAAACGTGTGTTGGTGGTCACCAGTGCTCAGGACAGGAGAGGACGTTCGTTTAAGGCTTGCTTGAGGTATTTTCACGTACTTTTAATACGATACGGCTCACAAGCAGGGTACAAAACGTTATGTAGCCTAGAAAGCTACTGCTAGCACTGACTGTTGTACGTAAACATGCCGCCGTTCTGTCGAATCATGCTCTAAAGTTTCGGTGTGGGAGAAGTAATTTAATTACAATAAAATAATTTAATTACAGTAAGTTAGCACCCATTATTTCTGTCATGTTCTAATGTTGGCTTGACCTGACTGATTATAATATACTATCTGACTAGAGCAGTGATTTCCAACCTTTATGGAGCCAAGGAACATATTTTACAATTGAAAAATCTCACGGCACACCAACAAACAAAGATGTCACAAAAAGTGGACACATTTATTACTGTATTTACTTCCTGCCATCTAATAGAATACAATTTATTTGTTATGTCTTTTTTTAAGTACACAAGTATATACAGTAAATGAACAGGTCATTTAAATAGACACATTCCTCTGTCTTATGATCGGATCGGTTATCAGTTTTTTTAAACTCGCTGATCGGCCCCAGAAATCCTGATCATGTAAAGCCTAATTCTGGTCATAATGAAAGAAAAGCTTGCTTAAATCTTTATGTGAATATATACTGTATCTCACTGAGGAACCTTTGGAGCGGCACACTACCTGCAGAATGTGGTCGCCATCAGCATCGAGAGGTGCCTGAACCAGCTTTAAAGTGAAGACACTGTGGGAACGGCTGGATTCACGGTTCAGTTGAGTGTTTGCAATCCTTCTTTTCTTTTGCCCTATAAGAAGCATTCATTTACACATTTAGGAAAGCATATTTACACCTACCTATTTGAATGATCACATTTATGACACACACTGAAAGAAGTTAAAACAATCAGTGATTTCACAAAACAAAAGACCAAAAAGGTATTGCTGGCTGTTGCAGGTTTCGTCAGGTAAGTTGATCACCTCTCTTATAGGTTTCATTGATCATACAGTCCCAAAAATACATCAAACCAGTAACATTTGGGCAGGGACGCAAGGGCGCTAGAGTGAGTGAGGCTCCATTAAAATCTTGGTAGCAGTTTGAAAACTGCATCCTGCATCTTTAAGTTGGTGCATTTGAAAAATCAAGGTACCGCTGTATTTTTAAAAATGTTTTTAGAGAGAAGCTGATTTTGTCATGTATTGCAATTAGAAGTGGTACTTTCATGCATTCTTCTTCTTTTCCTTTCGGCTTGTCCCGTTAGGGGTCGCCACAGCGCGTCATCCTTTTCCATGTAAGCCTATCTCCTGCATCCTCCTCTCGAACACCAACTGCCATCATGTCTTCCCTCACGACATCCATCAACTTTCTCTTTGGTCTTCCTCGAGCTCTCTTGCCTGGCAGCTCCATCCTCATCATCCTTCTTCCAATATACTCACTATTTCTCCTCTGGACGTGTCCAAACCATTGAAGTCTGCGCTCTCTAACTTTGTCTCCAAAACATCGAACCTTGGCTGTCCCTCTGATGAGCTCATTTCTAATTTTATCCAACCTGGTCACTCCAAGAGCGAACCTCAACATCTTCATTTCCGCCACCTCCAGCTCTGCTTCCTGTTGTCTCTTCAGTGCCACTGTCTCTAATCCGTACATCATGGCTGGCCTCACTACTGTTTTATAAACTTTGCCCTTCATCCTAGCAGAGACTCTTCTGTCACATAACACACCTGACACCTTCCTCCACCCGTTCCAACCTGCTTTGACCCGTTTCTTCACTTCCTGACCACACTCACCATTGCTCTGGACGGTTGACCCCAAGTATTTAAAGTCCTCCACCCTTGCTATCGCTTCTCCCTGTAGCCTCATTCTTCCCCCACCAGCCCTCTCATTCATGCACATATATTCTGTTTTACTTCGGCTAATCTTCATTCCTCTTCTTTCCAGTGCATGCCTCCATCTCTCTAACTGTTCCTCCAGCTGCTCCCAGCTTTCACTGCAGATCACAATGTCATCTGCAAACATCATGGTCCACGGGGATTCCAGTCTAACCTCATCTGTCAGCCTATCCATCACCACTGCAAAAAGGAAGGGGCTCAGGGCTGATCCCTGATGCAGTCCCACGTCCACCTTAAATTCTTCTGTCACACCTACAGCACACCTCACCGCTGTTCTGCTGCCCTCGTACATGTCCTGTATTATTCTAACATACTTCTCTGCCACTCCAGACTTCCGCATGCAGTACCACAGTTCTTCTCTGGGTACTCTGTCATAGGCTTTCTCTAGATCTACAAAGACACAATGTAGCTCCTTCTGACCTTCTCTGTACTTTTCCATCAACATCCTCAAGGCAAATAATGCATCTGTGGTACTCTTTCTAGGCATGAAACCATACTGTTGCTCGCAAATACTCACTTCTGTCCTGAGTCTATCCTCCACTACTCTTTCCCATAACTTCATTGTGTGGCTCATCAACTTTATTCCTCTATAGTTGCCACAGCTCTGCACATCACCTTTGTTCTTAAAAATGGGCACCAGTACACTTTTCCTCCATTCCTCAGGCATCTTCTCACGCACTAGAATTCTATTGAACAAGCTGGTCAAAAACTTCACAGCCACCTCTCCTAGATGCTTCCATACCTCCACAGGAATGTCATCAGGACCAACTGCCTTTCCATTTTTCATCCTCTTTAATGCCTTTCTAACTTCCCCCTTACTAATCATTGCCACTTCCTGGTCCACCACACTTACCTCTTCTACTCTCCCTTCTCTATCATTTTCCTCATTCATCAACTCCTCGAAGTATTCTTTCCATCTAGCAAGCACACTGCTGGCACCAGTCAACATATTTCCATCTCTATCCTTAATCACCCTAACCTGCTGCACATCCTTCCCATCTCTGTCCCTCTGTCTGGCCAGCCTGTATAGATCCTTTTCTCCTTCTTTAGTGTCCAACCTGCCATACATGTCATCATATGCCTCTTGTTTTGCCTTTGCCACCTCTACCTTTGCCCTGTGTCGCATCTCAATGTATTCCTTTCGCCTCTCCTCGGTCCTCTCAGTGTCCCACTTCTTCTTAGCTAACCTCTTTCCTTGTATGATTTCCTGTACTGTGAGGTTCCACCACCAAGTCTCCTTCTCTCCTTTCCTGCCAGAAGATACACCAAGTACTCTCCTGCCTGCTTCTCTGATCACCTTGGCTGCAGTGGTCCAGTCTTCTGGAAGCTCCTGCCGTCCACCGAGAGCCTGTATCACCTCTTCCCGAAAAGCTGCACAACACTCGTCCTGTCTCAGCTTCCACCACATGGTTCTCTTCTCTGCCTTTGTCTTCCTAATTTTCCTCCCCACCACCAGAGTCATCTTACACACCACCATCCTATGCTGTCTAGCCACACTCTCCCCTACCACTACCTTACAGTTGGTAACCTCTTTCAGATTACATCGTCTGCACAAGATGTAATCCACCTGTGTGCTTCTACCTCCGCTCTTATAGGTCACCCTATGTTCGTGCCTCTTCTGGAAAAAAGTGTTCACTACAGCCATTTGCATCCTTGTTGCAAAGTCTACCACCATCTGTCCCTCCAAGTTCCTTTCCTGGATGCCGTATTTACCCATCACTTCTTCATCACCCCTATTACCTTCACCAACATGTCCATTACAATCTGCACCAATTACGACTCTCTCTCTGACTGGGATGCTAAGAACTACATCATCTAGCTCCTTCCAGAATTTCTCTTTCACCTCTAGGTCACATCCTACCTGTGGGGCATAGCCACTAATCACATTACACATAACACCCTCAATTACAAATTTCAGCCTCATCACTCGATCTGATACTCTTTTCACCTCCAAGACATTCTTAGCCAACTCTTCTTTTAAAATAACCCCGACTCCATTTCTCTTCCCATCGACACCATGGTAAAATAATTTAAACCCTGCCCCTAAACTTCTAGCCTTACTGCCTTTCCACCTGGTCTCCTGGACACACAATATATCAACCTTTCTCCTCATCATCATGTCAACCAACTCCCGAGATTTTCCTGTCATAGTCCCAACATTCAAAGTCCCCACATTCAGTTCTAGGCTCTGTGTTTTCCTCTTCTCTTTCTGCCGAAGAACCCGCTTTCCACCTCCTCTTCTTCTTTGACTTCGACCCACAGTAGCTGAATTTCCAACGGCGCCCCGCAGGTTGACGGCGCCGGTGGCGGACGTTGTTAACCCGGGCCACGACCGATCCGGTATGGAATTCTTTGGATGAACGCTCATATTTGTTTGGCAAGGTTTTAAGCCGGATGCCCTTCCTGACGCAACCCTCTGCATTTATCCGGGCTTGGGACCGGCCTACAGTTTGCACTGACTTGTGCCACCTTTCATGCATTAATTGCGATTAATTAATTACAAACCAATTCTTTGGGGGGAAAAAAACCCATTTTAATTTCAGTTTGTGTTCCAAAGAACATGGTACCTATCAGTGCACAATTTCATTAAAAAAATAAAATAAAAACAAAAATTTTTTTAAATACTATATGGAGGCCTTAATAAGCGTGGTTGTTTTTTGTGTAATTGTGTAAAAAGGAGTTTTCATACCACCAAAGCACTTCAACCCTCTGACGTGATCCAATTTTTCAACTGCCATGCAGAAACGATTGAAAGGTAGTACGGTACTCTTCTAAACATCAGTCCTAAATGGCACTGTAACTTTAGGTCCGTTTAATTTTGGTCACAGGGCAGTTTCTATTAGCAATGTCTGTCTGTGTCAAGGCGGCACGGTGGACGACTGGTTCTGTCCGTCTTAGAAGACGTTTCGCCTCTTATCCAAGCAGGCTTCATCAGTTCATGCAACAATTCTTAACTAGAACGATCTAGCCAGTGTTTGTGTGGAAAACTCAACTATTTATGCTCCAATTTAGAGGCATGCCCCAAACCACGTATTGTATTATTCCTTTGGAATGCAAAAAAAAAGGAGCGAGCAGTTAAGCTGCCTGGCAGAGAGGCCCTTATCTGTTCACCATAATCTTTGTTTGGAAACTCCCTCATTAATATTCCACTCAGTTGTAAAGTGCTTGTAAAGTTGCCTAGCAGTCACCGTAACGGAGGCAGTGCCGTTTGAGGCAGAATTATTGAGTTTCTTTGGAATAGACGAAAGGATGGCATTGTAAGTGGGAGATAGGTGATGTCGTAAGATCTCTCTTCTGTTAAGCAATCGGTTTTCCACCTTTTGTATATGACCTCTCTCACTCCTCTTTCAGACTGTGTGTGTTCCCTGTTCATAATATATAAATGTTTGTCCTCAAAAGAGTGTTGTTTCTCTTTGAGGTACAAATAGACAGCTGAGTTGTCTGTGGAGTGCAATGTGTCTGCTCAGTGGTTGCTTGGTTTCCCTAATGTATGTATCTGTGCATTCCTTACTGCATTTGACCACACAGGAATCCAGAGTTACATATATTGGGGAGTGTATTTCATATTTACTTGTCAGAACCAAAACAGAGTGGTTGTGAAGGATTTTAGTTTCATGAGGAGTAATTAAACCAATTTTCACTCACCCTTCCAGAAGACATCAAACGCCTCTTCTGTAGATTTGACCTCAACTTCTGTGCAGCCAGCAACATACATATTATGATTCTGATCTTCACGTAGAATCTTGGACTGAGGACCTCTGAAAGATGTAAATGCAAACAAAACTATTAGCACAAACCCAGCAGCGCTACAATGAATATGAGACAGTGAAAGGTGAAAACACGATAAAAGAGACAGACACATTGAGTTTCTGCCTTATGCACAAAGAAAAGCTCAGGCCATTCAATGAGGACTGATAGAGTAACAGCCCAAAGCAGAGCTAGTAAGCCAGAATGACAGAAAGCTTGTAAACTATGTTAATTGTTCTAAATCACAAGCCTTATATACTGCATAATTGACAACCTCTGACAGATGACATGACTGCTATACAGCCAAGCTAAGACTACAAATGAAAACTTCAGGGGCACATATAAGTCAGTGTTCTTAACAAGTGTGCCAATACCAAGCCACCTAACAAAATAATTATTTTTAAGTGACTCAAAATTATGGCGTGAAAAGGCTTTAATATATCCATTATACATAATGTAGATGGAATATCTCTCAATTATGGAACATTTGTATGATGTAACAGGAATTAGAGAGCAGGCACATTTCTCATAAGAGGGATCAGGTGTCTTTGTAGTAATTTGATGGAAAATCATTTTTAAAAACAAATAAAAATGCTGCCTCTTACTTTGGTCTGATGTAATCAAATGGGGCATCTTCGAGAAGATCGTAGATGTAGTTGTTATAGACCTCAACATAAGACACCAAGATGCTGTAACAACAGTCTTCATCCACATTCTCAGCTTTACATGCCTCTTGTGGAGTGATCATGTCTGCAATTTCTGGGTCCGCCTTCTGCCTAAAACAGAGTAGAAAATAAGGAGCCGAATGTTATGTGACTTCTTAGCAACTTACCTGGCAAGGAAACAAAAACGAAAAGGAAAACACTGTAGATTAGTACCTGGAGGAGGGTCCACTGGGCAATAAAGGTTGAGCGTCTCGCTTCTGTCTCTCCAGGAGAGCATCTACGTCATTCTGGATGTCAATCCCATTTTTGTCATCTGGCTTGAACACCTTGAGAAACAAGGGTCTGTTTTTTCCCCTCATATAAAAACAGCCATCAATACCTGGTCATAATATTTTATGCTAAAATAGTAGTTTTTCAACTTTCTCAGAAAATATTACATCTGTCTCCAACTTTTCTTCCATTAAAAATGGCCTGAATAATTTGGTAGGTGGTGCATGTATTGTATTAATTTGATTAAATTCTTACAAATCGCTTGGCCTGCAAGGGCCCAATACTGTTGAAGAGCATGTCAAGGGAACGAGGGAGGAGTCCACCCTCTCCAGGGGAGCCGGTCATAGTGAAAGTCTTACCACTTCCTGTGACACCGTACGTAAACAGCAGACCTGTGATGGTGGTGGTGGTGGTGGGGGGTGGGGGTGGAGCACAAGGATCCTTTCAAAACACGGAGAAAGCAAGTACCTACTGTATAAAATAGTAATGTGAAGCAGCTTAAGCTCTCACCATTTTTACACTGAATAAGGTCCTCTACTAGCGGCTTGGCGACGTCCTCGAACAGCTCCTTCTGAGAGGTATTAATACCAAATACTTTTTTGAAGGAGTACTGCGTCTAAAATATAGTCGACAAACAATGGATGTCAGTTGTATGCAATCTGCAGAGTAAAAACAGAATTAGAACAAATACTAAACGAGAACATATTACAGAATGTACAGTACTAGTTGCCCACAGCCCGATGTTTTAATTTGACATTGAACAATCACTTATTACACTGGTCAACAACAAATTTATTGCCCAAGATTTTTTTAGAATCCAAATATCATATTGGTTTTATTCAATCAGGTCAACTTTTGGAACTATGGCCACATTTTTGTTTACATGTAGTTATTTTCGCTTTAGAAGTTCAAATAAACAGAGATTCAAGTCCTGAATTTTGAACAACGATGACATAACTTTCAATTTAGAGGTACTGCATGCAGGATAGCCACAGTGACGTCAGCGCGGTCGCCGTCCACGCGAGTATAAAGAAGCCTTTAGTGGTTTAGTTAACCCCCCGCCACCCCACCCCGCCTCGTAAAATTCTTCAATTCGTCACAGAGTGCGGACTCGGGAGAGCTGCCATCCAGCCACTGCTCAAAGAAAACAAGCTCACTGGGTTTCCTAGTCATCAAGAAGGTCTTAAGGATTTTAGCTCAGGAATAGGAGAATTTACTCAAATTGAAACTTTTTTTGTTAAAGATAAACAAATATTCTTAATCTTTGGTGGTAAATATTAGTAGTATTAGTATATTGTTCATTTATTGTATATACTTGTGTACTGTATACTGAGTACTGTATCCATCCATCCATTATCTCTACCGTTTATCCTCCCTAGGGTCGCGGGCGTGCTGGAGCCCATCCCAGCTGTAAAATTATTCTCTAGCATTTTAGACAAAATGTAAAACATCAATGACCTCTAGGGGGTATTGAAGGATTGGCCACTGACATGAGTTTAGGTCAGATCAACATTACAGAAATAATGAGTGCTAACTTACTGTAATTAAATTATTTTATTGCAATTAAATTAATAAATACTGTTAATGACATGCTTACGCTAACTTTCTCACTGTCCCGGCTATACGGACGAGTGTTGTCCAGAGTTTGCGTCCGTTGCTTGAACGCGCCAGGTGCCCGATCAAATTTGTGTTGAAGCATTTAGATGACGTTCCCGACAACGTACTTCAGTTCTGCACAGAGTGCAAATAACTTGCGGGTTGTTTGTTTGAGATACCGCAAAACAGTCACACACCGATGACGTGTTTTTTAACCGACAAGATAGAAAAAAACTTTATTGGGCGTCAGATAGTTACAGTACTGCGCCACAAGACAAGGCTCAAAATAAACTAGCTTTTGGATTCATATGCAACGGCGACGCAGAGTTAAATGTCTTGTGCGGAGCCGATCGATGACGTCTTGACCAGATCGGCGAATGATGACATGAAAGCCGATCAGCATAAAATGCTAATTATCGGCCGATACTGATCACACCAATCAGATCAGCGTAAAGTCTACATTCCATCGTCAAAAATATGTCTCTATGGATTAATTCTTCTTTGCCATTTCTGTTTTCAACCATGGTAACAAACAAAAAAAAAAAGAAAGTCTATTAAAACAGATTTATCAGATCTAAAACATCAAAATTAAAACTCAGCACTATTTTGCAAACAAATAACATTGCTGATTGACCGAACTGGATAGTTTATGTTGGGACAATAGTTTTGTTTTTTATTTTGTACAATGCACTTGTCCTCAGTCGGAAAAGGGTGGCGTGCCCTCTCCAGGTCGGGGATGAGATCCTGCCCCAAGTGGAGGAGTTCAAGTATCTTGGTGTCTTGTTCACGAGTGAGGGAAGAATGGAACAGGAGATCGACAGGCGGATCGGTGGAGCGTTTGCAGTGATGCGGACTTTGTATCGGTCCGTTGTGGTATAGAAGGAGCTAAGCCGAAAGGCGAACCTCTCGATTTACCGGTCGATCTACGTTCCGACCCTCACCTATGGTCACGAGATGTGGGTCGTGACCGAAAGAACGAGATCCAGGATACAAGCGGCCGAAATTAGTTTCCTCTGCAGGGTGTCTCCCTTAGAGGGTATCTCTCCCTTAGAGATAGGGTGAGAAGCTCGGTCATCCGGGAGGATCTCAGAGTAGAGCCGCTGCTCCTTCACATCGAGAGGAGCCAGATGAGGTGGCTGGGGCATCTGATTCGGATGCCTCCCGGACGCCTCCCCAGTGAGGTGTTCCGGGCATGTCCCACCGGGAGGAGACCCCGGGGACGACCCAGGACACGCTGGAGAGACTACGTTCTTCGGCTGGCCTGGGAACGCCTCGGGATCCCCCCGGAAGAGCTGGATGAAGTGGCTGGGGTGAGGGAAGTCTGGGCATCCCTGCTAAAGCTACTGCCCCGCGACCCGACCTCGGATAAGCAGAAGAAAATGGATGGATGGATGGACAATGTACTTGTACACATACAAGTACATTTAAGAAGAAGAAATAATTTCATAATTTCTCGTGTATAATGCAGATTTTTTTCCCCCCATAAAAATTTTCAAGAGTCAGTAGTGCACATTATACATAGGTTTATAGGGAAATGGGGGGAAAAAAATAAATATTGTATAAATGTATGCCGCCGTCTAGATGTTATGAACAAGCTGTAAACTTTCATTCCAATATGCCACCGCCACCTAAAGGTTATTAAAAAGGTGTATCCTACACTTTCATTCCAATATGACTGGGGTTCATATGACTGCATATATGTACAGTTGTGCTCATACGTTTACATACCCTGGCAGCATTTGTGAAATATATATTTTTTTGCATTTATTTATTTACTTTATTTATTTATTTTTATAATTTTTTTTTTTAGATACAACTGAACAACCATCAATTTATTTATGGTTATGTTTTGTTTAATGATAATGCTTTTCTGAAATGCTTGAAGGTTTAATTTGAATCCATCCATCCATTTTCTGAGCCGCTTATCCTCACAAGGGTCGCGGGAGTGCTGGAGCCCATCCCAGCTTTCAACGGGCAGGAGGCAGGGTACACCCCGAACTGGTTGCCAGCCAATCGCAGGGCACATATAAACAAACAACCATTCACACTCACACCTACGGGCAATTTAGAGTCTGTATGACTAACTATATTATATGACTATAACTATATGAGTGTCACAGCAAAGGGTCTGAATAGTTATGGTTGTGTGATATTTCAGTTATTCTTTTTTAATAAATCTGCAAAAATTTCAACAATTCCATTAATTTTATGTCAATATGGGTTCTGTGTGTACATTAATGAGGAAAAAATGAGGTTGTTTGTTTATATGTGCCCTGCGATTGGCTGGCAACCAGTTCAGGGTGTACCCCACCTCCTGCCCGATGATAGCTGGGATAGGCTCCAGCACTCCCGTGACCCTTGTGAGGATCAGCGGCTCAGAAAATGGATGGATCGATGGATGGATGGAAGGATTTTAGCAATTGGCTGCAATATAAAAAAAAAGAGTGAAAATTTTAAGGGGGTCTGAATACTTTCCGTACCTACTGTATGAGCACAACTGTGTGTTTTCTCATTTACTAAATAAAAGTAGGGCTGTGAATTTCAAAATAAGAGCAAGTAAATAAAGTATTACGTGTTCAAATAAAGTGCTTAACTTCAGAATAATTATTTGAAAAACTAACAAAATACAGATAATACTTTATGTTTTGATCATATGGGTGGAAGCAAAATCATGCATTGTAAAAATACATTATACATCGGTAGAAAGGTTTTCCAGAATTTTGCGGTCAACTTTGAGGGTGCATATTTTACATGGGTGCGCATTATACATGAGAAATTACGGTAATTACGATTTCTTTTGCATGCTATTTATATTACCCATTTAGATTTGCTATATCCACAATTGCTGCTGAAACAATGTAAATGTCCCCATTGTGGGACTAATAAAGGTTCTTATCTTACATTACAAATATTTATTAGTAACAACAATACACTTAACTGTACTAATTCATTTCCGGTTCATACGCGGCATGCTGTGTGGACATGTATTATTTTATATCCATCCCTCTAACCACACATTAATTGGCCTGTTATTGTGTTGTTCAAAGTTGGTTACTCTCTGCAAAAACGCGATTCCAAATAGAACTATTTAACAAGTGTATTGTTTCACCAAATCACTGATATTTCGATGCTTTGCAACTGCATCGACGATAGCTTAGCAATTAGCATGGCTTTAACATCATCGCCACCTATCCACTCCTCGCCCTCCCTTCGTGACAATTGTAAGCAGTATGGTAAGAAGTGTAACTTATTCGCTCGCATGGAGGCGATGATCAGTGACTTACAATGCATTCAACGCAAAGAGAACTATCACCTCTGTTGCTGAGCAGCCGGGGAGCGTAATAAAATAGCATGCACCAAGCAGCTGTTTAATGTGGACGCTCTGGTAATGTCAGACGCTGGATTTTTTTTTTGTGGCTGTTTGCCTTGGGCCCCCAAATGACTAGCTATGGCCCTGGCAACCGCTGCTAGGGAAGAAAACCAAAGTGCGATTAGAGACTCGTGGATTGATGAAGAAGGTAGCTAGCTAGCGAGAACTAATTTGGATTGCTGGACACATTGACCAGCGACACATCAAACGTACATCATGGTAATATGCTCCAATTTGGTGCCAAACGGCATCCGGTATTATTTTCCCCGACACCCCACTCCCCGCAGCTGGAAAACCCCGTGAGCCTGTTTGCTGAACCAGCAGCGGCTGGACGGTGGCTTTGGCGAGTTCGAACTCAGTGACAAATTGAAACATTTTACAAAGTATGGGGAAAAAATAAACCACGAACATCGTCGACACACGGCAGAATTAGAGCGCTCACCTTAACTTTTATCAGGAAGGGCTTGTGACGGAGGTTATTTTATTTCCCCACTGTGGCTAAAGTGGGCAAAATTCGCATCACCACATCCCGTTTAAATTAGCCTTTGGCGAGGTGGCGAATGAGCAGTGTGAACACTGCATACTGTATCTGTCCATCTCTACTGCTTACACTGGAAAACTAAGGGCTGGTTGTTTGATAGTGATGCCTCCCAGATAACACACGTATTACATCGTGAAATTCACACTAGTCAGGTGGACGTTTTTGTCGAACTGAAGATAATCTTGGCCTGGTTCAAATGAGACACTTCACACATACCTCTTTGTATTCTCCATTGCGGTTGGCTTTAAGGCCATCAGGAGCATGAAGCTGTATAGTTGAGTTGCTGATCATTTCAACACAACATTCCTCATTCTCTCCTCCAAGTGGGCGCATACGGCAGTATACCTACAAATAAAATAACAGCACACACACACAGAAAGTACTGCATTATACACCAATTACCAAAGCTCTTCCGTTTTGGATTTGTGATGGCACAACTGGTGAAGTGTTACATTCAACACCAATCACAATGTCTTTGCTCAATATACAGAAGTAGTCTGTCACTGTTTCGTACATTCCAAATACGTACAGTAAAATAAATAGACAGACTGTGGGCCTGTCACAATATTACTATAGACCAGTGATTCCCAACCAGTGTGCCGTGGCACATTAGTATGCCGTGAGTGCTTTTCAGGTGTGCCGTGGGAAATTATCATATTTTACTTAATTGCTCAAAAAAGTATTTACAAGAAATAATGTATCTTTGTTCATCTATTTATGCCAGTGAGGCATAGTGACAGACAGAACAAATAAATGTTATTGTATTAGATGGGGTGGCACGGTGAACGACTGGTTATATAATCTGGCTCACAGTTCTGAGGACCGGGTTTCAAATCCCGGCCTCACCTGTGTGGCGTTTGCATGTTCTCTCCGTGGCTGCGTGGGTTTTCTCCGGGCACTCCAGTTTCCTCCCACATCCTAAAAACATGCATGGTAGGTTGATTGAAGACTCTAAATTGCCCGTAGGTGTGAATGTGTGCGCGAATGGTTGTATGTTTATATGTGCCCTGCGATTGGCTAGCAACCAGTTCAGGGTGTACCACGGCTCTCGCCAGAGGATTATTGGGATAGGCTCCAGCATGCTCGCGACCCTTGTGAGGATAAGCAGTACAGAAAATGGATGGATGGATGGATGCATTCAATGGCAGGAAGTACATACAGTAATTAATGTAGCCACTTTTTGTGACATTTTTGTTTGCTGGTGTGTCGTGAGATTTTTCAATTGTAAAATATGTGCCTTGGCTCCATAAAGGTTGGAAATCACTGCTATAGGCTTATCATTCAATAAATAAAATGGAAACAATAGTTTGTTTTTTTCCCAGACTCGATAAATTCTCGTTGTTGTGGTGACCCACACACGGCTCACAGAGAGAGCCGACAGCGAGTTGGACGGCTCCACTGCAAAGTAGCCTGCTACTAGTAGGCTTTACACAATCAGGATTTTTGGGGGAGATCACCGATCAGTTTAAAAAACGATAGCCAATCACCAATCCGATCACAAGATGGAGGAATGTGACTATTTAAATGACTTGTTCATTTACTGTATATACTTGTGTACTTAATTGCTCAAAAAATTATATTTACAATAAATAAATTATCTTTGTTCCTCTATTTATGCCAGCGAGGGATAGTGACAGACAGAACAAATGAATGTCTTCGATTAGATGGCAGGATGTAAATACAATAATTAATGTATCCATTTTTTGTTACATTTCCGTTTTTTGGTGTTCCGTGAGATTTTTCAAATTGTAAAATATGTTACTTGGTTTTGTTGCCTGCTTGTGAGCCGTATCGTATTAAAAGTACGTGAACATACCTCAAGCAAGCCTTAAACAAACGTCCTATCCTGAGCAACAAGTTTTTTACCATTTTGTCCTCATAATATAGTCGCCACGGTAACGAGTGTATCCGGTCGCATTTGAGTTGACAAGATCAAGCCCAATGATCGTAAAAAACGGGATGTGGTGGTATCGGAATACAAGATTTTATTGCAGTAGTTTGACATAGTGCAATCTTGAAAGAGCAAATTTGTCATTTAGTCTGATCCGGACATTACGTGCTGTCTGTCTCAGACGTGTTGTCTGTTCCACACCGGCTGTCAGATATTTACAGGACTATGCCAAAAGACATGCCACAAGGCTAAAAATAAACTAGCTTTTGGATTCAAATACACTGTGCATGATGGAGATGCGGAGTAAATGTCTTTTGTGGAGCTGATCAATGACGTCATTGATCGGATCTTCTCGAATTATGACAAAGCCGATCAGCATAAAATGCTAATTATCGGCCGATACCGATAAGGCCGATAAAATCGGTATAAAGTCTAGCTACTAGTGGCTAGGCTAGTACATATTAGCCGCTATGGGCTCGCAGACCGGCATTGGCGCCGTCCAATACTCCACAACCTTGCTCCATGTGCCGCGCTGCAATCAACACAACACAGACACTTAAGAGAAAGGTAACTGTTTAAGTTCACTAACCCACTAATGCTAAAGCTAAGCTACTGAGCCTGCGAGTGAAGTAGCTAAACAGCTCACTCGACCGCTGCGACATCAGTGTGTGGGTCTCCATATAACATACACACACAGAAAAGTTAACTGTTAACCATGACCACAGGCCCCACACACTATTCAGCCAGTAGTTGACTACAGCGAACATACTTTATTGACAGGTTAAGGGCTCATCTCCAGTGCCTTCAGCAGACACGCCCACACAGTCCTTCAGCTTGAGGGCGGGCCTTATTTTTCATGATTTCATAGCCTTAGTTTGCATTCATGGGGATTTTTTTTTTTTTTTTAATTATTTTTCATTCAAATTTGGCAGGCATGTCAAAAACACTTCTTTGTGGTGTGTTAAATTTACAAGACTTTTTTGGGGCTCTTTAGTGGGTTAATGACTCTCTATACCCTAATGTTTAATATTTGTTTAAGTGCAATTTTTGGAACAGAGCCTGAGTCTATTCATATTTTTATTTATCAAAGATATTTTATTTATTGTTCATTTCAATGTCAATGTTCAACATTTAAAGTTAATAGCTCTTTAAAAGGATGCACTTGAAATATTATGCTCTAATATTATATCAGTGGAATAAAAAAAAAAAAAAAAAAGAATACAAATTTTAAAAAAACAATACTATGGTTTATCATGACAGTTTTGGGGAAAATATATCGTCCTGAAAAAAAT
Source organism: Phycodurus eques (assembly GCF_024500275.1). NCBI lineage: Eukaryota > Metazoa > Chordata > Actinopteri > Syngnathiformes > Syngnathidae > Phycodurus > Phycodurus eques. The sequence continues at coordinate 33,866,917 of NC_084526.1, read as the reverse complement.
TGCCATCGTGACAGGCCTAAATATACATGGTTGATGTTCATTCATTTTGTACCGTATTGGGATTTTGTATCCCTGCCAATGGCTGCACAAGAGGAAGTGAACAGCATTTGACCTGCGCTGAGATAATGACTATGAGATGTGTTCACTTACGCCAACAGGGTCTTTTTCTGCATGGCATGCCTTTTTTTGGCCAGGCCTGCGAGGAGTCTTGTTTTTCCTGAAAGTAAAACATTGATGAAAAAACTCTTCCTGTTAAATTAATCTTACCATTCATGTTGACAATGACATGGGAAGAAGAAAAAAAATCTAAAGAAATCTCATTAAGGATATGGCTATTTCGTACCATTTTTGTGTATTCTTTGAATTACAGATTCTCCCAAAAGTTCAGAAAACTAGGTCTACTATGTAAAGGTTCATAAATGAGAGTACCGCCACTATGTTTATGGAGACCATAGCTATGCCACAAACTGTGAATGCTGAGACAGTTGAACCTTTGGATAAATTCACCTGGAAAATCTCAAATGTCATGATTGCCGTCACTCCTATTAAAACTAAGACAATCTTGAGGCGACCTAGAACACCGTGGAGGAGCACAATGATGGTAAATACCTCGGAATCAAAGTGTAGGAAAGCAGAACAAGTGGGGGAAAACTAAAACTAAGCTAAACTCCAAATTGACTATGCCCTCTACAGACAAAGCCTTTGTAATTTTAACCAAGAGCTAGTCAGGGCTACACAGCAACACTTTTCGGAAATCATCAATACGAACTTCAACAATACTCGCACTCTGTGGTGAACAAGCTCACAACCCCCCGAATCAGATAGCTCCAGAACTCTTAACAGTAGATAAATTCAATGAATTTGCTTGTTATTTTAGTGAAAAAATACAATCCACCAGATTAAATATCAGCAGAAATCAGCAAAATGATGAACTAATGCTACATCTGAAGCCACCCAGGAAAAACTCTATTACCATGTCAGAATTTGATACAGTTAGCCAAAAAAAACTGTAGAGAAAACAGTTCAGCAGCTGAAACCATCATCGACCTGTCTTGACTAGATAACATCTGACGTTTTCAAAGCTATTGCGAGGTCTGTGCTAGCTGATTTGCAGCAAATAATCAATTGCTCACTTCAGTCAGGAGTTTCCCCTAAAGCTCTTAAAGTAGCTGCCATTAAGCCTCTTCTAAAAATTTGAACGCTTCCATGTTGGCAAGCTATAGACCCATCTCAAATCTCCCTTTCATAGCCAAGATTGTTGAGAAACTTATTTTTAATCAAATCAGCAATTTCTTAAACTTAAATGGACTTTTTGACAAATTTCAATCAGGTTTCCGAACTCATCACAGTTAAATCTGCTCTTATCAAAGTGCTAAATGATATAAGGTTGAATACTGACTCGGGAAAGATGTCAATTCTGGTCTTGTTGGACCTCAGTGCGGCCTTTGACACGGTAGATCATAATACATTGCTGAACAGGTTGGAAAAGTGGGTCGGAGTAAACGGAAGAGTCCTGAAATGGTTCAAGTCTGACCTGGGGAAAAGGAGTTATTTTGTAACCGGTGGAAGTGTTCAATCTCATTGAATGGCAATGACCTATGGGGTCCTTCAAGGGTCAGTTGTTGGACGCCTCCTGTTCAGCCTGTATATGCTACCCTTGGGTCAAATTCTTCAGAACTTTAATTTTGACTATCATAGCAGACACAGTTATATCTAGCAGTGTCTCAGGATGACTACAGTTCAATTGAGGTGTTGTGTCACTGTCTGAAACAGACAAAAAAAATTGGACGAGCCAAAATTTGCTTCAATTAAACCACAACAAAACTGAAATAATTGTTTTTGGCTATAAAGAAAAGAGGATTGCTGTTAGTAAATACCTGGAGTCGCTCTCTTTAAAAAACAAAGACCAAGTCAGAAATCTCGGTGTACTGATAGATCCGACCTGACTTTCAACAGTCATATCAAATCAATTACTAAAACCGCCTTCTACCATCTGAAGAACATATCCATAGTGAAGGCTTTTATGTGCCAAGCAGACCAGGAGAAGCTCATCCATGATTTTCTCTCAAGAAGACTTGACTTTTGCAAAGATCTTCTGACTGGACTCCCCCAAATGAGCATTAAATAGCTGCAGCTCATTCAGAATGCTGCATTTCAGCTTCTGACCAGAACAAAGAGGTCAGAGAATATTACTCCAATTCTAAAGTCACTACACTGGCTCCCAGTCAGCTTTAGAATAGAGTTTAAAGTTCTGCTACTGGTCTATAAATCACTAAATGGTTTAGGCACTGAATACATGAAAGAAATGCTAATGGAATATAAGCCCAGTAGGTCTCCGAGCTCTACAGACTCAGGTCAAATAGTGGAGCACAGAGTCCAAAGCAAACATGGTGAAGCAGCATTTAGCTATTATCCTGCACACAAAGGGAATAAGGATGACTGGTTAGCACATCCGCCTACCAGTTATGAGGATATGGGTTCAAATCCAGCCTCGCCTGTGTGGCGTTTGCATGTTCTCCCTGTGCCTGCGTGGGTTTTCTCTGGGTACTCCGGTTTCCTCCCACATCCCAAAAACATGCATGGTAGGTTAATTGATGACTCTAAATTGTCCGTAGGTATGAATGAGCGTGTGAATGGTTGTTTGTTTAATTGTACCTTGCCATATTGTGGCAACCAGTTCAGGTTTAGAAAGCGGTGTAGAAAATGGATGGAAATGGAATAGGTTGCCAACAGAAGTGACATCAAGACCAAGTGTGAATATTTTTTTAGTCCAGGTTAAAAAAAAAACTCCTTTCTTCTCAAATTTTTTAGAGCATTTCCACTTTAAAATGATATGTCTTGCTCTGTATGCTGTTTTTTTTTTCTCTTTGTTTGAAATGTGTATAATCTTTTTTGTGTGTTTGTTTTAAAATGCTTTTAATCATGTAAAGCACCTTGAGTTACCTTGTGTATGAAATGCACTATCCATCCATCCATTTTCTGAGCCGCTTCTCCTCACTAGGGTCGCGGGCCTGCTGGAGCCTCTTCCGAGCTATCATCGGGCAGGAGGCGGTTGCTTTGCTTTACCATTATTGCACAACACAAAATATTACTCATACGGTGGGTACGGAAAGTATTCAGACCCCCTTAAAATTTTCACTCGTTATATTCCTCCATAACATACCAGCAAAATAAACATGTATTACGGACACGGAGTAGCATGGTTCACTAAAGCAGTGTCGGTCAGATGGCAGTTTAAATGATGGATAAAACAAAGGAAAACTATGAAATAACAAGCCAGTCTGCCAAACAAATGCGTGATATTGTGATTTTGAACCAGCATGCTCCCTATCTGGTGAACACTGCGATTGTCAATTCAGACAAACTACAACGGTGTTCTTTGTACTAAAAATCCCCAACAAAGAGCCGTTATTACCGCCAAGCAAACGAGTTAAGGCAACCCATGCAGCCAGTCCACATGAAATAAATGGTAATGGTAATCAATGGTTTCTATTTTATGTGGTCACGTAGCACGGTTAGCTTACTGCCTAAACTGGGAGCGAGCAAGGAAGCTTCGCGAGTTTAGACGGATTCTCTTCCGCATTAAGTCTATTTTTACGCAGAACTGAAAGTAAACTTAAACGCACAACGCTAATTTCATAGCTAATAGGCGATACATACCCTGGTCTATACATTAGTTTAATGCTGTTTTTCGCCTGGAAAGGGAACTCCCAAGGAGAAGCGCCTCTCGTGTTTTTGAAATTTCCCCCTCCTTCAACGGTTTTCAACGAGCCAGCAAATGTAACCAATCGCAATGCACTACGGAACACTCGCGGACGGAAGTTGCGCCTTCAAATGTAAGACGCGTTCAAACGCAATACGTTTTTTGTATGTTCCCACACGAACAGCATTATTGTATTTAAATATAGATCATTTTAATTGGGACAAAATGTAAAGTGCCACTGTTGATCGATAATTTATTTCTGATTATATGTCATTCTGATCATATGCTACTGACTGCATACGCATAAACACACACATGCTACACAGCTTTCTCTGTACAGCTCATTTCACCAGTAAAACACTAATTTTATTTCATTTTATTTTAAATCATCACAAAACATTATATAATTAAACTTACATTTAGAATAATTAGATTATTACAAACAATTATCACAAGAACAATCAGTGTAAAATGTCATAGGTTGTGTATAAGCTTCATAACAGATGAAAAGGTCGAGCTTTCAATGTAGTAAACAAAATACATACTGTATTACAGGACTAGTTTCATTATTTTGCCCCTTTCAACTCTTCAGTTTTCCCATGTGCGGATATCAGAGAAATCAGGGAATCAAATATGCGATTGTTTCATACAAATGTTTCTTTGTAATCAAGCTACGTTGTAACATTTAAAAGCGTGCCTTTGGTTTTAAGAAACATTATTCCACATCCTAATATTGTTTATTTATATTATGGCTATTTCTGTTATGTTTGTGTAACTTATGCAGATCATCAATTTGTATCACATCCAACAGCAGTCATCACAGTGATCTGAAGACCAACTATCACCATGTGCTCAGTACAGATGGAATCTTAAGATCCACATGGACAGCTTATCGGGTTCTAATAAAAACATGTTGCATACATATTATGAGATGTCAGGTTATCTGAAGACCCGCTTGGAGTTCTGTCCCGTGATTTAGCAACAACTGCAAGCTTGTGTTCAATGTGCCTTTGCCTGTCTATTCTGTTTCTTTTGCTGATCGACTGGTTTGGAGAGGAGAGGTAGGCTGTAGAGGATGATGATGATTAGGTTGACCAGCAGACCAATTAGTGTTACTCCCATTGAGTTGGCAAAGGTGATGGGTAGGGAGTGGTCAAGAAGCCAGGAACGTCGTAACACCATGTCTTGTTCAATGGCCATCACCTGGAAGTGGGTCCCAAGAATGCCAAAGACATGGAAAAGTTGATGACTGTGACCTGTAAGAGGGAGTCATGACACAGTTATATGTTCATGTTGCTAACTCAGAAGAAAATCATCTTGATTTCACATCTTGCCATTTAACACGAAGGAGAAAGACATGAAACAACAATGCACGGTTAAACAAAATTTCATCCAAAATGTTGCATTTTGTGTTGTGCTGAGAAAAAAGCTGATAATCACCACCTTGAATCAAGTATTAGTGTTGTTGTTCCTGGTAATATTGATTAGTAACCTGCTATCGTGTGACATGTAAAACCAAAAATTTCAATTTCGTCTTTCTATTTAGATGCTAATCAACTGACATTAATAGCGACACAGCAACAGCATCTGCTGTTTGCCCCAGTTAAAATAATGAGGTGCAAAGTGTTAAGTAAGTCAGCCCAAGCTTTAGATTGGATAGAACTTGGTTTACATGCATATGTTGAAAGTGACCAAGAATGAAACAATTGTCAGGTCACTCTCCCAATCTCAGATTCGTCTCACCAATATAGTCGAAGCTACCAGGTGCAAGGCGCTCAGGTAAATGTGTCGCAAACAGAAAGCCAGTGAGGAAAGCCAATGCAATGTGGGTGGAGTGCAAGACATTGGTGTCGTTGTCTGTGCAGTCTTCTCCTTCACACAGGAACAGCTGGAAAAGAGAGCATGCAGAACGGGCCATTAAGGTAAATAGAATTCACTTGTTTAAAAGACCTATCTAATACTGTAAAAATTTTCACTTATTTTATAGTTCTGTACTTAAAAACAATGTCTGCAGGAAAAAAATAAATACACAGTAGCAGTTTTTTTTTTTTTTTCGGATGACATTTTTGATTTTCAGCCAAGTTTTGACCTGCCCACATTTGGTCGAAACCTGCATGAGCCTGCCGATGTTAGCGACAGAAGGCTATTCCCTTATACTGGTACGTGTTCTTGGTTGCTTCCCAAATTGATAGTATTGGTCTGTCCCCATTTCGTCTGTTATTTTTATACAATATTAACCAATTTAATGTGGTGAAAATGGCTTGAGAACAAATCTATCAACGCTCTTAAATGTGTAAGAAGTGTTGCTTCTGCAGAAGCAAGCCCTGCGAGAAAATTGTCACCTATATTGAAAGTTTGGATGTCTTTTCTTTTGTGTGACAATAACGAGTGAAAGTAGTGAAGTTAGATACATTTGAGTAGGCTTGTTTTGATAAAATCGATTGCTGTAATGCTTCATTGCAGAAGGACGAAAGCCGCATGAGGTAAGTGTGTGCAGAATAATTTCTGCCAATATACGAAATCAGGATGTACTTTATTGTCCCAGGGGGAAATGAACACCATAACATTGCTGCATTAGTATGCAATCTGTCATACAGGGGACAACTACTATATTAAAACACGACAGACAACATAACCCACAGGCACTACTAGCAGACGTAATAGGGCCACGATAATAATGTTAAAATATGCATGAACAAGACAGTGTCACAAAAAGAACAGAAATCATCCATTCATCCATCCGACTTATGAATCGCTTATCCTCTGTAGGGTCCTGGGTGTGTGCTGCTAACATATTTTGGATGGCAATAATAAGTACAGAACATGAAAACAGACACGAAAATATACACGGGTTTTGTCAGCTCATTGATGTTTTGATTGCATTGCTCAGGGCTCTAAAAAGTGTTTGGAAAGATGACGTAACACAGGCGTTTGCATTTGTGAAGTTAAAGGCTTATTGCACTGCTGGTGGTATCGAGTGACGACAAATACCAGCTAGCATGGCAATATTTTTGTACAATTTTAATCAATGACAGTGTAATAAATTAGCATTTTTTTACCACATTTAATTAGCGATGGAATGTAATTTTGGGGTGCTGCTGTGTTGATATGGGAGTGGAACGGACTGGCTGCATCGTGGGCCCTGCAGGTTGGGGGGGCGTCTGGCTCTCCTGGGGATGCAGGGGGGGGGGTGCTTTTAGGGTGGGGGGGGGGGCTTGGCTGGGGGGTGGCATTGGGTCCCTGCGGCCTCCTCCGGGTGGCCAGTTGTCGGGGCGGCTCGTTGAGGCCGGCGGACCTGCCTGGGTCCCTCAGTGTGGGACGTGTACCGTCCACCGGGCTGCTCTCGGGTGGACCCCTGGGCCCGGTCCCGCCCCTCGATTGCTTGGGTGGGGTACTCAGCCTCCGCAGGCCAGGCACAGCAATTACAGGACACCTCTCTCAGTCTTTGTGCATGCGAAACGGTGTCAATTCACTTGCATGTGTCTGCAGGCACACACCCCTGGGACTCTTTCACTGGGCGTGGGGCCACTCACTGATTGCGACAAATAACTCATGAATATGCTAAATGCTTGGGTATCCCCTCACTCACACTCACCTCCTTTTATAATTTACATAATCACTCCGACCACACTTCAGTTGTACAGCCGGGTTCACAACCCTTGTCCTGCATGGTTCTTCTCCTGTCCTTGTCCTGTTCTATCTTGTCCTGTCCTTCCCTCACAGGGTGTAGCACTACAGCCCCATACAACACTCATATCTAATGTTTCATTGTTGGAGATATGTAATGATTTACTTTTCTCATCCTGTTTGCAATTTGTGCTTTGTCTTTGTTTCTCTCTCCCCGCTAGAAACTTTGTTCTGTTCAACTGATCGACTCTGATTCTCCAGAAACAATTATAATACTAAGAAACCACAGCGGCTGCTTAAAAACTCCACTGTGACACAGTAAAATGGATGGTCGTTGATAATACGGGGGGGGCGGAGGGGGTACGGCCAGAGGGCTCAGGGCGCACGTGGAGACAGACTTAAGCAATGATATGTGGAATGTGGGGTCATGGGAAGAAAGCCAGACGGACTGACCCACCTTGTATTTGGGCGTCGGGGAGCAAGTACGGTCTGCGAGCTGTTTATTGTGTATGGTGGCCGGACGTCCTTCGACACAGCCTGGACTCTCTGGAGGTGATCTTTAACGGCGGGAACTGCCACTGCCTGCTCCTGTTCTTTGAATAATGGGGATTGGTAACCGTAGCAAGCCATGAACGGGGACATACCGGTAGCGGAGCTGGTGAGGGAATTGTGAGCGTACTCGATCCACGGGAGAAACAAACTCCATAAGGAGGGGTTGCGTGCAGCAACACAGCGGAGAGTCGATTCAAGGGACTGGTTAGCCCGCTCCATCTGGCCGTTGGTTTGAGGGTTATATCCTGAGGATAAGCTGGCTGCTGCGCCCACCACCTTGCAGAATTCCTTCTAGACTGGTGATGAAAAGTCGATGGGGATACCATGGAGTTTAAAGACATGCGAAACGAGGAGGTTAGCAGTTTCCAGGGCGGACGGAGTTTGGGGAGGGGCACATAATGGGCACATTTGGAAAAGCGATCGATGGTAGTCATAATGACTGAGTTACCTTCTGAGAGGGTAGGCCGGTAATGAAGTCCACAGCGATGTGAGACCAAGGGCGCCTTGGAATAGCCAAGGGGCACAGCAGACCAGCTGGGGGCTGGTGTGACGACTTCCCTCGGGCGCAGACGGAGCAGACTTGGACAAATTCTCGGGTGTCTTTGATGAGGCTGGGCCACCAGAAGTGCTGCTGGATGAACTGGGTAGTATGGGTGATGCCAGGGTGACAAGTGAGTTTAGAGTTGTGGCCTCACTGTAGGATGTCAGAACGTGCAGAATTCTGTACAAATAGGCAGTTCAGAGGCCTGGTCTTGGGATTTGGTTGGGATTTTTGAGCTTCCTTTACCACCTGCTCGATTTTCCAAGTGGCTACTCCAATGATACATAAGGAAGGGAGAATGGGTTCTGGTCCTGCTGAGCTGGAGGGGGGTCAGTACATTCGGGACAGGGGATCTGTCTTGGTGTTACAGGAACTGGGACGGAAGGAGAGACTGAAGTTGAACCTGCTCAAGAATAGTGGCCAGCGAGCTTGTCGGGGGTAGAGACATTTAGCAGAACGGAGGTAAGCGATGTTCTTGTGGTCAGTCCAAATGATAAATGGCAGTCCAGCCCCCTCCAGCCAGTACCTCCATCCCTCCAGGGCCCATATTATGGCCAGCAGCTCTCGGTTGCTGATGTAATAATTCTTCTCAGCAGGGGACAGGCGACAGGAAAAAAAACACAGGGGTGTAGTTTCTGGGTTGTGGGGTCACGCTGCGAGAGGACAGCCCTAGCTCAACCTCCACCACGAACTGGGGGGAGGGGTCAGGGTGGGGAAGAATGGGAGCATTGCTGAACAGAGTTTTGAGTTGACTAAATGCTTGGGAGGCTGCCGGGGTCCACTGAAAGGGGGAGCTGGTGGATGTGAGGCTGGTGAGGGTGATTGCGACCTTGCTGTAGTTGCGGATGAATCGATGGGAGAAGTTGGCAAATCCGAAGAAGCGTTGTAGTTCTTTCCGGGTAGTGGGGATGGGCCAGTCGGTGATGGCTTGGAGGGGTCCGGTTGAAGCTGTCCTTTTGCAATGATGTAGCCGAGAAAATGTAATGAGGAAACGTGGAATTCACATTTTTCAGGTTTGACAAACAGACGGCGCTGGAGGACTTTGCGCACATGTTCGGTGTTCTTCGGGAGAGCGGGAGAAGATGAGGATGTCATCAAGGTACACGAACCGGTTTAGTATGTCAGAGAGAATGTCATGGATGAATGTTTGGGAAACTGCAGGGGTGTTTGTTAAACTGAACGGCATGACCAGATATTGGAAGTGTCCGAGAGGGTATTGAAGGCGGTCTTCCATTCATCCCCCTCTCGGATACGGATGAGGTGGTAGGCGTTACGGAGGTCCAATTTAGTGAAAATCTGGGCTTTCCAGAGGGGTTCAAATGATGGGTTGATCAGGGGTAGCGGTGATTTGTTCTTAATAGTTATGTCGTTGAGTCCTCGGTAGTCGACGCATGGGCGGAGAGTGCTGTCTTTTTTCTCCACAAAGAAAAACTCAGCCCCGACCGGAGACGAGGAGGGTCGTATTAGTCCAGCAGCTAGGGAATCTCGGATGTAATCCTCTATAGCCTTTTTCTCCGGACGGGAGAGATTGAAGAGTCGGCTGGTGGGAAGTGGAGCTCCCGGCAAGAGGTCAATGGCACAGTCGCACAGACGGTGGGGGGTAGAGAGATTGCCATGTCCTTGCTGGGCAGAGGTCATGATACTCTTTGGGAATCCGGTCCACTGGGGTGACAGAAGGTGGTGGCTCTTCTGAGGGTGGCATAGCAGAGAGCAGGCAGTGTAAATGGCAATGAGGGCTTCATCCAGTGATAGATAAATGCTTCCAGTCTATGGCGGGGTTGTGATGTTTGAGCCAGGGAATTCCAAGAACTAAGTGGGTCTCAGGGGAAGGAATGATTAAGAATAAGATGTTCTCGCGGTGATTACCGGAAATAAGTAGCGTGACAGGCAGTTTGGTGGGTGACAGGGGAAATGACTCGGCCATCCAGGGCTTTGACTTTTTTTCGGGGACGGAAGTGGTTGGAGAGGGATTTAGAGCTGGTGAACTATACCTTCATGAATAAAATTGCCATCGCCACCGGAATCAATAAGGGCTGGAATGGGGGTGTTATGAGCAGAAACTAGAATGCGAGCGGGAACGGTCAAGCGGGAGGAAGAGCTAGAGGAAATGGAGGTTTGGCTCACCACGACGCTCTCGGATCGCGGTGAGCCTGGTCTTTTGGTCGTAGTGGGCAAGAGGAAATGAAATTACCTGATTGACTGCAATAGATGAACAGCCACTGGATGACACGGCGCTGACGCTCCTGGGGATCTAAACGTGTTTTTCCAATTTGCAAGGGCTCATCGGGTGCAACGGGAAGCAACCAAAAGGCCGTAGAGTGTGCAGGAGGCGGGTGAGGAGCTGACGGCGCGGTGCTCGGAGTGCAAGGGACTTTACGCGAGCGGACCCCCCTCTCTCGTGCTCTCTCTCGCGGTCTGTTATCCAGACAGATGGAAAGGGTGATGAGATCCTCGAGAGAGGATCATCCTTGAGTTGTTCAGAAAGGCCTCCTAAGCGCAGCGTCATCCCACCCGCATTCACCCGCAAGTATACGGAACTCAATCGAGTACTCTGCTACAGAATTAGCGCCCTGACTGAGCGTGAGGAGGCAATGGGTGGCTTCTCTGCCCTGAACGGGGTGATCGAATACTTTACAGAGTTCAGAGGAAAAGGAATCAAATGACTGGTGTACCGGGGAGGAGTTGTGCCATAAGGAAGTGGACCATTCAGCTGCTTTGCCGCGGAGGAGGTTAGTGACATATGCTACCTTCAATTGTTCGGTGGGATAACTGTAAGGTTGAAGGTTGAAAACTAGGGCGCAGTTGAGAAGAAATTGGCAACAAGCGCCTAAGTCCCCGGAGTAGCGTTCGGGTAGTGGCACATGAGGTTCTTTGTAAGGGAAGCGTGGTGACTCAGAGGCTGCGGGCTCAGAATGGGTACTTACTGGGAGTTGAGAGGATTGCATCTTTGAAGAAAGAAGGGAGACCTGTTGCGGAAGGGAGTGTCGAGTTTCTGTGATTTCTCGCAATGTCTTGTCCTGATGTCCTATGTGGGCGCCTTGGAGGGTGAGTGCGTTCTTAAGTGCCTCCGGGGACGCTGGGTCCATGATGGGCAAAGTATTCTGTCACGAATGGAGAGGAGCTGGACCCAAGAGCAGGCTGAGGGGGATAGGTTATGATGATTTATTAGAGAAAGTAATGGAAGTGCTCCTTGAGGTGCATTGGCGGGCAGTGGAGGAAGGGAAGTGCGGCAGGCAGTGGCGAGGACAGGCGGCTGGCTTGGCGGCGGCGTGGCAGAAATTACGTAGATCAGGAGCACAGGGGAAACACTGAGGATGAGTAGAGACACAGGGGTCATAAAAGGAGACGAGGAATCGTGCAATCGTGAACCTGCAATACTTTGACGAGGATTTAGGGGATCAGGCAGGCTTATATGCAGGTGGCGACGAGGGCTGATTGCTGACAGGTGAGCGGCTGAGGAAGGTGCTGGAAAGAGAGAGGGGTGAGAGGGCGTAAAGCGCCACCCAGGCTCCAACAACAGTACTGCAGGGCAGTTCATGACACAAAGCAGTGTTCAGGCAGGAGGTTTTGTTGTTGTTGTTGTTTTAATTTCCTGAAAAGTTGTCATTTTCGTGGTGGGCGGATACTGCCTGACAGCAACCATGTATAAAATATGAGCAAATATTGCCACTTTATAGTACATTCCTTTGTCCACACCGGCTGTGCAGCAAATTTGGCCTTCAGTTCTGTCGCTGTCATCACACCAAGACAAGAGGTGTATCGATTTTGGTGACCAAAAAGCAACGGCAATTACTTTTTTACCGATTGCTCCAAAATGGATTGATATTATTGGAAATGACTGCGAGTTAGATTTTCTTGAGCAAAAAATAGATAAAGAGAACTTAATGAAGTATAGGCCATCTGGACGCTACAGGCCATTTAAAGCTGTATCAGTATACCAGCTGGAAATAATTTTGGGAAACATTTTTGTTTCAGTCTTAGTAATAATTAATTAAAAAAGAGTTTTCACTGATGATCCAACAAAATTAGCCCGCCAGTGGCGGCTGCCACCTGCTTTATGTGCCACTCATAAGTTTGATAAAGCATAAAACAATTTACAACAAGGAACAATAAATTGATTACATATATGCACTAACATAATGTCATAAATCCCCACAAGACTGTGGGAGGTTGTTGGAGTGCCCACACAAGCAGGAAGAAGCTGTAAATTAAATGCAGCATGGGCTGAAAGTACTTTGGCAATGCTAACCAATGGAACACTGTGCTGCCAAAATAAAACGTGGCAGTTTCATGTTATTCATACCTGTACCTGTATAAATAATTGTCTTTTTTCGATCTTTACTCCGTCTCCACATCTGCGATTAAAACAAAATAAGCCACATTTACAAATGCAAAATTTATGCATTTTAGCTATGGTGTGTTGATGACAATTGCCGACAATGAGCTGATAGCGAATGTTACTTTGTGCTACAAATAATCCACCCATTTTCTATGCCACCCATCCTGCATGTCTACCCCAAGAGGTGGGAAACACTCCAGTTGTGATCGCCAGTCAATCACAGGGTGATTGTGAATGGGGCATTGAGTGGAAATTGATCCTACAACATGTGCATGGGTATCAGTTGTACTTGTTTTTTTTTTTTTGCCATTTTGGACACGCTCATGGGCAACACGAGTATGGCCCTACCCTGTAGAAGAGTGGAATGCTGTCAAACAGGTAGGGGTAGGCAAAAGCAACAACACGGAGTACTTTGCTGAACCTTGGACTCTGGCACTCGGAGAATCTGAAATAAATGAAAACAAATCATCTTTAAATGTCCAAGCCTCTTGCATGGCATTACCTTCTATAACAGCATCAAATGACAACACGGAAATATTCAGAAAACAGTAACAGTAAAGTAGTCAAAATTCTATGAAAAAAAAAGTGAATCTTTAAAATGATATTGTCTAGGGATCACAGTTTACATTACATAATTTTTACCTTCCCACATTAGCGTTTTCTTTCCCACCTTTTGTTGCAGTCAAATGGGTTATGCAAGAATGTTTGACTTAATTAAATTAAAGAGGTTTCTGTAAAACAAGTTTTGCCACTATTCATTGTGCCAACCATTTCCAGGTGAAACTACAAATGTAGTTAATCGCTGTTTGGGGTTGGTCTCCCTCATGACAAAAACAAGAAACCCATGAGCTAAAAATGCTAGCGGAGGAAAGATCTGAAGGTGAATGACAAAAACACAATTAAAAAAAAAAAAACACAATTAAAAAAAGAATGACAGCGGGGAGAAAACTAGCATCATTTTAGACACATTGCAATAAGGGAAGTGTAAAATGTTTACCTCTTTACAACATCAGAATTATGGTGAAGAAATGGTAATCCAAGCCTGGAAAATTACATTGACAAAAAAACAGTGAGGCAGTTATGTACATCACGTGATGACAGTAGCTACTATCTACAACTCAACTGTGCTTAGTGTGATGTACAATTGTTTACATTGACAATCCATCAAAAACACAGCCTAGATGCAAATGTTGTCATTGCACTATTTGGTAAGACATTAAAAAATTCCCCAAATTAGATTTTCAATCAAGAATTATTATCAATTTGGCACTAAACAGCTGTATAGTGAACACATAGCTGTCACATAAGTCACAAGACAATTGCTGATGTGTTGACAAGCGTAACATACCAAGAGATAACAGTAAGATTTATGATACATTTCTTACCATACCTGGAGTAGCAGGCCAGGGCAGTGCATATCATCGAGTTAAGTAGAGCAAAAGGGATGAAGCACTGGTGGAAGATGCTGTTTACCCATTTGTCCGGGAACACGTAAGCTGAATATGTAACTGCAGAACCTGAAATGTAGCACATTCATTTAAAAAAGTTAACTTTCAACTATTTGATTCATGCCTTTAAATAACATAAATGGAAGTGGAGATGTGTCTATTGTAAGATACATTTCTATGCTGCTGCTTACAGGACACTGGGACACACACACTAGCTTTTATCTGTTAAAACTGACCACCGTATGTTATGAACACACACACACACACACACACACACACACACACACACACATGCACCACAGACATACTGATAATATCCAGGCTGAGAACAGGCGAGAACTGGTTTGATAAGGAGCCGCTGAGGGAACTGACTTATCTGTAAAGAGGAGCTACTTGGCTTCCGGATACCTCAAGAGAAGGAAGAGAGCCCAGAGCGATGTATGCTTCTACCCGACTAAAGCTTTTGTCATTAATAAATACTCAAAAGATAAGTTTAGTGGATCATTATTCTTGTTTGGAAACAAGATCACCAACCAACATTAAACGAACCGGTAAGAAGGAATTGCATCAGGACATTTCCTTGTGAGGCTGGCTGAGTAAAACTCGGGCCTCGCTGAGAATTCCTTACGCTATGAAATTTTCTCCACCATGAGACCATGTATTGTACATAAGAAGAAAAACAAAATGCATCCATTAACATGCTTTGGCTATTTTAGTCCAATATTGTTTGTGCATATACAGTAAATGACCAAAACATGATGACAGACTGCAAAATCCAATACAGAGCAAAGAGTCTCCCTTTACAAACTGCTACTCGGTTTTGATTGAGACTTGAGAGGTATTAATTTAACAATATGTTACATGTATACAACTACACTGCATCATACCGAGAGCTTCTTAGGTGTCCAAGCTCTTGTAATGCTATATGGTGTAAAGGTCTCTACTGTGGCGGCCTTTGAATGTATCGCAGTGAAGTGCACGCAACACACTCACCCAGGCTGTAGAGACTTAGGGCTCCGTAGTCAATATAGAAGCACATGTGTCGCACCCGTGCTGACATGCTGTTGAAGGTGTGAGCACAGCTGGATGCCAGTGGATATATGCAGCTGGAAATGATTAAGACCACCAGAGGCCAGGTGAAGGTGTGCTGCCATGCAGTTTGGATCAGCACAACGCTGATTAGTTTCCAGAGGAAGTACCTGCAAGGAGGAACAATTCGATGCGGTCATCAGTAACACATTTTACATCCTTGGAGCTAGAGCAGAATAACGTTTGATTTAGTCATGTGCAGTCATTTTGGAAACTTGAAAGTGGACAATACATAATGTATATTATGCGGATGAACAGGCACATTAGGAATGCAATGTTAAAGTAATGAATGGCATGCTTTGATTTTCATAAAATACATAGTTTACGATTGGTTTTCTCTAAAATACAAACAGACGTTTCATGAGACAACTCACCTACTGTATATCTCACATTCTCAACCAATACATTAGATAGATGCTAAATTCAACATAATTAAACCTGTAATTATCACTCCTCGGGTAGTTTGAAGTGACAGCAAATCATCATTCCAGGTAAACACACACTGTCTGCTGGGGCACAATTGCGCACAAAAGAAACACGTTTGTTAGACTGCTGCAAGTCGAGCACACCCACATTTGCTTGGAGGCAAAACATAAAAAAGAGAAAGAAAGAAAATATCAACCAACTGTCTATTGTAATGCAGTTTCTCCCACTTGAATTGATCTAAACTGGTGGTGACTCTTGTGAGTGATTATGCTAAACTTGGGGCATTTGGCTTTACTTTGTATTCTGTTTATTGACAGTGGCAATAGATGCACAATGAGAACTCCAGACAGAAAATTAATAGAGTTGGTCGAAAACAGAGCCAAGATGGACAGAATAAATTGCTATTTGTGATCATACTAAACTTTGCTCTTCAAAATAAGTACTCAGAACAGCTGACGGCCTTTTAAAGAGATTAGTATGATATTAGACAAATAAAATTTTAACATCCAAATATTAAACATTGTAATCTATTATGTTTTTATGTTAAACTACAGCATGAAGGTATCAAAGACTAAGAATGTCAAACATGCAATGAGTAGCAGGCACATGACAATAAGACGTTGCAGGTGCATACCAGGTGGGCAAAAAGTGGGTCCAGATGTTGAGGGTCTCATTCGTCAGCTGAAAGAGGCTGAAAATGCAGTCCATGGCTGAGCTGCAAGGGGAACGGTAGCCAGAGATGATGCTGTCCTCATGGAAAACCTCAAGAAGATAACAGATAACAAAGGAGTTCTCATATAAAGGTGATGAAAAAAAAGATATTTTTGGTCAATTAAAACCCTGCGATTGGCTGGCAACCAGTTCAGGGTGTACCCGCCTCCTGCCCGATGATAGCTGGGATTGGCTACAGCATTCCCGCGACCCTTGTGTGGATAAGCGGCTCAGAAAATGGATGGATGGATGGAGATATATATATATATATATATATATATATATATATTTTTTTTTTTTTTAATTTTTTATTTTTTTTTATATGTATGTAGAAAAATAGTGTTACATGTATGAAATCAATGAACTGAATGAACTGAAATGTTATTAGATAATGTTATGTTTGTAACAAAAAATTCTAAACTCTTAAAAAAGAGGACTGATCGAAGCTTTCAAATAAAATAGTCACGTCTATTTGTGTACTCCTCATGTTCATGAAATTGAAACCAAATTTAAATTATCCACCTGCAGCAAATCAAACATGCTGTCTGCTTTAGTGTTCTGTCATAAGATCGCTGCCAACTTGAATTAAAAAGGATCATTTCATTTATTAATGTAAAATATATATTTGAAAAATAATAGCCAATTTAAGTATTAATTTTAGCTGGTAAATATGATTTTTGCAACTGTACCTCAGCGTACAGTGTTGGTCCATCAGGGCTTAGATGTCACCTTCATTTTCACACTTGATTGTAAACTGTCATCTGTGACGCGGGGGCGATTAGTTTTTTTTATTTAGCTCATGCAGTGCATAGCATCGGTGACCGACTGGTTAGAGCGTCAGCCTCACAGTTCTGAGGACCCGGGTTCAATCCCCGGCCCCGCCTGTGTGGAGTTTGCATGTTCTCCCCGTGCCTGCGTGGGTTTTCTCCGGGCACTCCGGTTTCCTCCAACATCCCAAAAACATGCATGAATTGGAGACTCTAAATTCCCCGTAGGCATGACTGTGACTGTGAGTGCGAATGGTTGTTTGTTTCAATGTGCCCTGCGATTGGCTGGCAACCAGTTCAGGGTGTACCCCGCCTCCTGCCCGATGACAGCTGGGATAGGCTCCAGCACGCCCGCGACCCTAATGAGGAGAAGCGGCTCAGAAAATGGATGGATGGAGTGCATAGCATTAAACGCCATCCATTTTCTGTACCGCTTATCTCATTAGGATCGCGGACGTGCTGGAGCCTATCCCAGCTATCATCGGGAGGCATCATTTCATATAAATAAATCTTAAACAATACATTATTTATTTTGCAAAGTCACAGAGAGCCATAGCAGAAGGACGAAAGACAGAGAAAGAGCGTACTGGACCCTGATCAAGGTGGTCCGGGAGCTACTGTTTGTGGGCCCCCTCAAAATTGCCCCAACACACCAAAAAGCACATCTAATGATTTACAAAAACAACATTTTAAAAAATGTTTTCTGTCAAAGCTTTGATTTATTTATTTTTGCTGTTTTATTATTATCAACATTTGTTTTAAACAAATACTTGATAAATAGTTTTGTTTTGTTTTTTTCCCAAAAAGCTACATGCCGCATTCAAGAGGCCCTATTCTATGGTTTATGCATTAATCCAGGCCCTAATATCAACTAATAATAAGAATAATAGCCATCCATTTCCAAAGCAGCCTGTCCTTAATATGGTTGCAGGACGTGCCGGAGCCTATCCCAGTTGACTTTGGGCAAGAGGCATGGTTCACCCTGGGCTGGTTGCCATGTCAGAGATAAATAAATGCATAAATAAATAAATACATACATACATACATTTTTTTTGCTACCATGCATTACAATGTCTGCAAATCATAATTTGCTTTAGATGTGACTCCTTCCTGGTTTAATAATGCATTGCACTATTATATCTTGGTTGTTACATAAACAAACAAGCAAACCAAAAAAAAAAAAAAACGTGCTTAACACGTGGAACCACTTTGTAAGTTAATATTTGTTCAAGAAATGTTCAATTTCACTGCAAGTGCAGTAAATAATGATTGTACACCACTGTTACAATTTTGAGTTTCATCTCTTCAGTCTCAGTGGTTTCAGTTTCTGCTGAGCCTCATCATACGTTACAGTGCAATAAAATCATTTTTTTAAGGATAAAAATGTCCCTAAAATGAAAACATTGTTGATTTTTGAAGTTAGTTTGAAGTGATCACAGAGCAGTGTAGATTACCTTCGAGACCCATCGAAGTGACCCTATGTTCCATTAAAGATACAGCAAACTTACTTTGGGCACTTGATTCATGGTGACGACTCTTGGTAATTTCATGAGGCTGAGCATATTTACCGCAAAGAGCTGCAAGTAGCTACTGTCCGCGAGTGAGCAGACTTGAGGCTGGTGGCGGGGTGTGCCTCGTGTCTTTATGAGCGTTGTGTTGCCATGCCACCCCATTGCATTCCTACCTTCACCTCCCCCTGTTCAAACCCAGCGGGACTATCCAGTGTACCTGTGCCACTCCCTCTTCCTCCTCTTCCACCTCCTCCTTTCATAGTACACACAGACAGACAGAGAGGATCACAACATTGTGGCACACAAAGGTCAAGTCTCAAGTCCAACACTTCGAGTTTAGAGTCCTTTCGAGTCATTTAACCAACAAAATAAAAATGTTTTAATATATCTAATATTTATATTGAATTCATATGCATACGTTATATACTGCATTAATATATTTAATATATTTTAAAATCCATATTTATTTATCATAACATATTTGATAAACAAGTGCATTAAACCTTTAAAACAGGGGTTTCAAACTCATTTTCGTCACAGGCTACATTGTAGTTACGGCTTCCCTCGGTGGGCCGTTATGCCTGAACCCATATAAAATATTGTCTCATATATATATATACACAACAAATTGATGGATAACTAGTTTTGAAATCAGAAGCCAATAAAAAAATGTTCAACTATGATTACATTTATTTCAAAAAGGTGATTGGTAACATAAAATGCATGCAATATCTCAACATTATACAAGACAGCAATTTTGGTATTTTCACAAGAAACATGAAGTCGACACACATGATTGGCTTTCGCGGGCCGGATCTGGCCCCCGGGCCACCAGTTTGACACCTGTGCTTTAGAAGAAACCTACGGGGCACTTTTTTATTGCCCCTTCAAAACCGATCGAATGTAGGTTTTCACTTATTCTATGAAAATGCTATGCTATGACTTAGTTTTTCTCACTTTATTTCAGAAGACATTCAACAGACCTGTCACAAATAAATAAATTGCATCCAGTCATGCTGCAATTATAGTCATCAAGTAATCTACTGACAATTCTATCAGAAGAATCAAATATAAGGATTAAATATAGTTTTGCTGAGTTAAAGAGCAATTATGAATACACAAGAGGAAATGAAACATTTCACTTCATAATGAAGGGCCGATGGGTTTCCTCTTTTAGATAAGCAACAGTATTTTTCTTAAATTCACATTGTCCATATAGCGGGAAACTGCATTTTCTTGTGTACAAACATTTCTAGTGAGGTAATTGCAACCACAAATATAAATAGATTACAGTTTAAACTTGCCATTTCTTGTATCAAAAACATGACAATAATTTTTTTTTTTTTTTTTTTAAAAAGGAACAGAAGTTTGTCATCCTGTTATATACTATTAGTCATCCTGTTTGTCATCCTGTTTGTCATCCTGTTATATACGGAGTCAATATATAAAGGTACAATTTTCTCCAACTGTGGTATCTCAGTCAGAACACTAGGGGGCACTATGTGAAATATCTTTTCAAAAAGATGCAAACAAAAGGACAAGAAGAATGTAGTTTTATGTCGAATAGGTGATAGCTGTGTGCTCAGCGATTGGTAAATAAAGTGAATAAAAAAAGAAATACAGTACAAGACTGTTTCTTGGGAACACTACACTGACTAAACCACACTGTAATGTACAGGAACCCCAGACAGCACACGGCCGCCTCACCGTGTAACCATTTGCATGATCGCTCACAAAGATAGCTGCTAATGCTAACGAAAACAAGCAAATGTGATATCAGGCTGCACGATTCCCACAATGCAACGTGGATTTCAAATTATTTTTTTTGGTTGTTGCAATAATTAAAGTAACTTGTTGTTACGTTAAATGTCGTTGTCGTTCCTGTGTATGTTAACGGTGGTTCTTGGAATATTTATATATATATATATATATATATATATATATATATCTCGTGACCGGTTACAAGCGGCCGAAATGAGTTTCCTCCGCAGGGTGTCCGAGCTCTCCCTTCGAGAGAGGGTGAGACGCTCTGTCAGACTAGAGCCGCTGCTTCTCCACATTGAGAGGAGCCAGATGAGGTGGCTCGTGCAGCTGATTAGGATGTCTCATGGACGCCTCCCTGGTGAGGTGTTCCGGGCATGACCCCGGGGATGACCCAGGACACGCTGGAGAGACAATGTCTCTCGGCTGGCCTGGGAACGCCTCGGGATCCCCTCGGAAAAGCTGAAGTGGCTGGGGAAAGGGAAGTCTGGGCCTCACTGCTAAAGTTTCTGCCCCCTCGACCCTCGGATAAGCGGAATGGATATACTGGTTAGATCGTCTGCCCCACAGTTCTGAGGACCAGGGTTCAATCCCCGGCCCCGCCTGTGTGGAGTTTGCATGTTCTCCCCGTGCCTGCGTGGGGTTTTTTCCGGGCACTCCGGTTTCCTCCTACATCCCAAAAACATGCATGGTAGCTTTATGTCATCACTTATTATATTTTCCTACAGTAAAGCAGTAAGTATTACATATACTGTAGCTATATATAGAGAGAAAGCTACAGTGTTTTGGTTAAAGTAGCAAGTCTGTTCAAGTCCAAAAGTGAAGTCACCAGTAAGTGCTGTTCAAGTCCAAGTCGCGTTGCAAGTCGTTTAACACTGTCAAGTGGAGTCTAAAGTTATCAAATTCGAGTCCACGCCTCTGACGACTGGCATTAAAAGTTTGATTGTGCTGGCTCCAACAAGGCTTATGTGACCTTTAAGAATTAGCAAGAGATGTGTTACCTGTACTCCTGGAACAGAGCGTCTCATTAAGGTAAGTGGTAAATAAGGTTAAACAAAGTCAAAGGCAGACAAAAAAAAAAACAAAAAGGGATAACAGCAGAGTCACAGTTGTGGTCTGAATGTTACATCTACTATACCCATCATGGGCGTGGATGTCATTAATTTATAATGGAGGTCTCACCTCCACCATGTAGGCACATTTGGTGATCCTCAAAAAGTTTCTGGTCATTTCTGTCTTGATGTCTGACAGAATTGCTCTAGTTTGTTTAAAATGGGTGTTTCCTGGCTCGGAATGTCACAAACATAGTTCACAAGTGTTCAATAGGGTTGAGGTCAGGTCTTTGGGAAAGGCATTCCAGAGGTTTAAGGGTTTAAGGCCTCTCGCTCAGTCAGCTGGGATAAGCTCCACTCACCTGCGACCCCAGTGAGGATAAGTAGCAAAAAAAATAAAAAATAAAATGCAAAGATGGATGGATGGACTGATGGGAAAAGTGAGTGATCCGGGGTCCCCGTGGCAACGATGCACTGCATACATGATTGCAATATAGTGCTGCGTCAACACAGCATCATGAATGAAGCCTTCTCTGTGCTGACCCTCTTTTTAGTGTTTATTTGTCAGCCAATGGGTGACAAATGAATTGAGTTGAACCCTGTGGTCGGAGTCAAAATTAGTGGTCGGAGTCAAATTAGTGCTCATTTAAAAAAAATAAAAAAGGAAAAACAAGAAATTGTTCATGTTTTACAACCTATAATGACCACGAGGTGCCAGTGTTTTCAAGAGAAATGCTTAAGGGGTGTAAACGTGTTCATGACTCATCTCTGGTGCTCATTTGCTTTCTAGTCTCCAATGTCTTAACTTTGCCCGGAGGAAGATTTTTCTTCATGATAATTTCATTAAAAGAGCATCATAACAATAAGTGTTGGAATGCAGCTTGTTTGGTAATACCGTGTAGAATGTTAATGGTGGCTTGCATGTCTGTCTCATTGTTCTGTGGTTCAACATTCAAATCTTGGCTTGGGCTCTCCTGTGTGGAGCTTGCATGATGGCCCTGTGCTTGTGTACATTTTCTCGAGCTTCCTCCAACTTTCCAAAACTACGTTTCTTAGATTAATTGAAGACTGTGACTTTCCCGTAGGCCAGGGGTGTCTAACACATTTTTGTCGCGGGCCACATTGTAGTTCCGGTTTCCGTCAGAGGGCCGTTATGACTGTGAAACCATAAAAAATCTTTAATCACCTCATCATATTATTACACCCAAAATGTATAAACTAGTTTTGGAATCAGAAAGCAAGGGTAATGGGGTTTTCAACTATTGTTCATATTTGGTAACACAATAATGCTCGCAATATTTCAATGTTTTTTTACGAAATATGACAATTTGAAATGTTGGTACAGATTTTAACAAGATTCATGGAAGTTGACACACATGATTTGCCTTCACGGGCCACATAAAATCATGTGGCGGGCCCGATCTGGCCCCCGGGCCTTGGGTTTGACACCTGTGCCGTAGGCATTCATGCGAGTGTGAATGGGACTTTGTCTAATCCCAGAAAATGGATGCATGGATCTTAATGAGGAAAAATTAAAATGGCTTCAGGCTTTCATCTCTTGACCATTTGCCAAACCGAGGCTCTTGTGGCAAACACATCGGCAAAGTCACTCTTTCTCATTCAACAACTGTTATTTTCATAGAAACGGAACATGACATATAGTAATTTACTTGCAGGTAGGTAGGTGCTTGTACTGCATATAATTCAATTGTATCATTTCGGATTAAGAACAATAAACAGAACAGTAATCTACTGTAAATGAGGACCACAGCACCAAGTCGTCTAATTATTGTCATTCTTACCAGCAAAGTCAATGTCAAGTGGTAATGTAAGTACAGTATGTACAGTTGGTCTGAAAACTTTTCAGACCCCCTTAGATTTTTTACTCTTTTTTTATATTGCAGCCATTTGTTAAAATCATTTAAATTTATGGGGGTCTGAATACTTTCCGTACCCAGTCAACATTCATATGAATGCAAATGTTTAGACTGAATTACAATACAAATTACAATTACAAATCTTTCGGCACGGTGACCGACTGGTGAGCACACCTCAAATCCCGATTCTGGGTGGGGTAGCCCTCGTCATCGGTGGTTGTTCGGCCTAATGGGCCCGTCCTGCAGGAGGCATGCCCCTTAATCAATCACTTAGCACACACCCACACCACTCACTGTATATATTTATATATTATATATATAAATATATTTTTCTCACTAAATACATCTGGGCACATATAAATATCAAAGGGTTCCTGGGGGACTGGTATGGGCCTCAAAGTCTGCGCGGACCAGCTCGCTCCAGTCTTCACTCAGATCTTCAACAGATCTTTGGAAATGTGCGAAGTTCCATCCTGTTTTATACGCTCCACCATCATTCCAGTCCCCAAGAAACCTGCAATCTCTGGTCTGAATGACTACAGGCCTGTCGCTTTGACATCTGTGGTCATGAAGTCCTTTGAACGTCTCGTGCTGGACCACCTCAAGAGTGTCACAGGTCCCCTGCTGGACCCCCTGCAGTTTGCCTACCAAGCGAACAGGTCTGCGGATGATGCAGTCAACATGGGACTGCACTTCATCCTAGAACACCTCGACAGTGCAGGGACCTACACGAGGATCCTGTTCGTGGACTTCAGCTCAGCGTTCAACACCATCATCCCTGAACTCCTTTCAACCAAGCTTCTCCAGCTCAGCGTCTCACCTGCCATCTGCCAGTGGATTTACAGCTTTCTGACGGGCAGGACACAGCAGGTCAGGCTGGGGGAGGCCACCTCATCCACACGCAGCATCAGCACTGGGGCGCCCCAAGGTTGTGTCCTCTCTCCGCTGCTCTTCTCTCTCTACACGAACGACTGCACCTCAGCAAACCCGACTGTCAAGCTCCTGAAGTTTGCAGATGACACCACTGTCATCGGCCTCATCGAGGACGGTGAGGAGTCTGCATATCGACAGGAAGCGGAGCGGCTGGAGCTGTGGTGCGGCCGACACAACCTGGAGCTGAACACGCTCAAGACTGTAGAGATGATCGTGGACTTCAGGAGGCATCCTTCGCCACAGCTGCCCCTAACGTTGTCCAGCTGCCTTGTGTCAACCGTCGAGACCTTCAACTTCCTGGGAATTACAATCTCTCAGGACCTGAAGTGGGCGACCAACATCAACTCCGTCCTCAAAAAGGCCCAGCAGAGGATGTACTTCCTGCGGCTTCTGAGAAAGCACGGCCTGCTACGGGAGCTGCTGAGGCAGTTCTACACAGCGGTCATCGAATCAGTCCTGTGTTCTTCCATCACAGTCTGGTTTGGTGCTGCTACAAAAAAGGACAAACTCCGACTGCAACGGACAATCAAAACTGCTGAAAGGATTGTCGGTACCCCCCTACCCACCATTGAGGACTTGCACGCTGCCAGAACTAAGACAAGGGCGTGCAAAATCCTCTCCGACCGTCTGCACCCCGGTCACCAGCTCTTCCAGCTCCGTCCCTCAGGTAGGCGCTACCGATCAACGCAAACTAGAACTAGTAGACATTCCAACAGCTTCTTCCCTCTTGCGATCAACTTCTTAAACACCTAACCTATAATTCCATTACAACAAGCTGGCAATTTTTTGACTTGAGTTCGTTGTCACATTTCTGTGGGGCCAATTATGTATTACTCGTGCACTCACTGTAGTTGTCTCGCCATGCTGCACTATTTGCATATACTGGCCACTCATGCCAGAGTAGCATCTGCTCCATTTGCACACTGATTGAGGAGTATCTGTAACATTTGCACAAGCAACATTGTCCCAGATGATCGCACTACTCGTCACTTTAAACCGCATACACTCCTTGAAGTCTCAGCGCCCTTTGCACAATGGTCATTGCACCGGACTATTGCAATATTAGTCATTCGAACTGCTCTAAGTGCTAGAGGACTCTGCATCTTTTTGCACAATTGTTTTTTGTCAATGTCTTTATGTCTCCAAAGTGTTCTGTAAATTGACTGTCTGTTGTACTAGAGCGGCTCCAACTACCGGAGACAAATTCCTTGTGTGTTTTGGACATACTTGGCAAATAAAGATGATTCTGATTCTGATAGAATGTCAGTAGAATAGTCGATTACTAATAGCAGCTCCTTTGGATGTAAATTTGTATTTGTGACAAGTCTTGTTAATGTTAACGCGAGAAAAAGTAAGTCATAGCAAAGCATTTTCATAGAATAAGTGAAAACCTACTATCAAGTGGTTTTGAAGGGGCAATAAACTAAGCCCCCCCCCTTTGACAATTGGCTTTGAAGGTGCAAAAATGTTGATCAGTCCCCTTGTTTTCTTATAAAGGTTCAATGACAGCTTAGCTCCAAGGACCACTGGGACACACAAACCCCTCCACCACAATAAGGTGACAGCTCCAGGACGATATATATATGTATATGTATATATATATATATATATATATATAATTGGTATATTATTATTGGGAAAATGACTCGTGCAGGACTTGGAAGTGCTTGACTCAGGACTTGCATGTCTCAACTTGAGACTTGACTCGGAACTTGAGAGCGCAAAGACTTGAGACTTATAGTGCCTGTGACTTGCCAAGCAATGACGTGGTCCCACCTCTGGCCGTTCGCGTGTCTGTCTCACTGTTCTGAGGTCCTCGGTTCGAAACTCAGCTCAGGCCCTCCTGTGTGTAGTTTGCATGTTCTGCTTGTGCTTGCGTGGGCTTTGTGGGTATACTGGCTCCCTCCAACTTATAAAAATATGCATGTTTGGTGGAAGACTGGTTAGCATATCCGCCTCACAGTTCTGGGGAATGGGGTTCAAATCCCGGCCCCGACTGTGTGGAGTTTGCATGTTCTCCCCCGTGCCTGGGTGGGTTTTCTCCGGGTACTCCGGTTTCCTCCCACATCCCCAAAACATGCATGGTAGGTTAATTGAAAACTCTAAATTGCCCGTAGGTGTGAATGTAAGTGCGAATGGGTGTTTGTTTCTATGTGCCCTGTGATTAGCTGGCGACCGGTTCAGGGTGTACCCCACCTCCCGCCCGAAGATAGCTGGGATAGGCTCCAACAGCCCGCGACCCTAGTCAGGATAAGCGGGAAAGAAAATGGATGGATGGATGGTCAAACAGATGATTACATATTTTGCATGAATAGATTAGTAATATGATTACTCACTCAAGTGCTTATGCACTACTTAGTACATTACATGATTGCATTCAAAAAACATAGGTAAATGTTTCCATTTACTGTTTCTTCCCTTTTAATTACTTTAACTGTGTATATCTACGTATTTTCCATTTGGAATGATGGAATATGTCTTTTTTTTTTTTTTTATAAATATGTGTGTCAAACAGAAACCCTTGTCTATTTGAATGCTGCTCAGTGTCCCTTGAATTTCTTCTGATGACATACTGTGTGTGTGTGTTTGTGTGTATCCAAATGAGTTGTGTGCACACCAGGCATTCTTCTGATGCATTATTCATAGTTGCTCACTCCAAGCATTTCTTTCTCTTTTGAATTTCGACTGTCTTAGACTCCATCTAGAGATTTTTTCTTAGATATTTTTTGTAATAATATTTTAATATGATTATTATCCACTGATGAAAAATAGGCGGCTCGGCGGATGACTGGTTAGTAGTCACGGGCATTCAATGTTGGTTTTTGGCCTTGCCGCTTACATACAGTGATTTCTCCAGATTGTCTAAATCTTTTGATGATATTATGGACCGTAGATGATGAAATCCCTAAATTTCTTGCAATTGTACGTTGAGGAACATTGTCCTTAAACTGTTCGACTATTTTCTCACGCACTTGTTCACAAAGAGGTGAACCTCGCCCCACCTTTGCTTGTGAATGACTGAGCAATTCTGGGAAGCTCCTTTTATACCCAATCATGGCACCCACCTGTTCCCAATTAGCCTGTTCACCTGTGGGATGTTCCAAACAGGTGTTTGATGAGCATTCCTCAACTTTCTCAGTCTTTTTTGCCACCTGTCCCAGCCTTTTTGGAACGTGTTGCATCCATAAAATTCTAAGTTTATGATGATTTGCTAAAAACAATAAAGTTGATGAGTTTGAACATTAAATATCTTGTCTTTGTAGTGCATTCAATTAAATATAGGTTGAACATGATTTATTTATGTTTAACACAACGTCCCAACTTAATTGGAATTGGGGTTGTACTTCAACCTCCCCACAGTATGCATTAAATGAATCATTACCAAATACACCAGCATTTTCCACTAAAACCTGGGGCCAGATAAAACATAAAAATAGGAAAATTTAAAACAACAACCATTAAATATATTCTATTGCAATATATAGTAGCATTTGTGCTGGAAAATCCCTCCATCCATCCATTTTCTGAGCCGCTTCTCCTCACGAGGGTCGCGGGCGTGCTGGAGCCTATCCCAGCTATCATCGGGCAGGAGGCTGTGCTGGAGAATATTATATTATATTTCAACACAAAACTGGCCCAATTAGATTGTGACTTATTGCGTCCTTTATTATTATTTTTTAATTCTTTTACTGCCTAGCCTTTGGTTTGACGATAAAAATGCCAGTGTGAACAAAACAAATGTGTCCACCATGCATCTTTAAAAATAAACAAAAGAAAACATTGCCCCAGACAAGTGTGATCACAACCTTAGTTGCAGAAATCAAAGGTAGTTCAATATTTCCCTCACACCTCCCTAATAACTTCAACTTTATAATTTATAAATATAAACCATCATTCAAGGGACCCAAGGAGGATATTTATAGGGGATGTAGCGCACTTTGTCTCAATATTATGATGTCAGACTCACAGGTCTGGTCAAAAGGATATATAGCAAGTGTATTCATATGGGCTGACAATTAAATTACACTTCAAGACAATACCTTATTTTTACAAAAAACAAAACAGCTTCTTTACCTATGTAAATTTGTCACTGTCCAATTCAAAGCACTCTGCTGTACATTTAGCCAAATGTTGGGTGACTTCATTGAACGTATAAATGTATGCAGAATGTTTTAAAAGGTTGTTTTCCAACATGTTCTGGAAACAGTGGATGGCCAAAAACAGACAATGTAGCCTGTTCACATGAAGACTGTCATTCGAAGGTTCTTTAAGACTCCCTAAAACAGGTACAGAAAGCCCATAGTGTAGGGTTCACCAAAATGTTAATTTCATCAAGTGGATGAATTTATGAAGACCATAAAGCCAGAGGGCAGTCTCAAAGGCATCTGAATGGCAGCCGAGGCGACAGGAAGGCCCACACCGGGGCCATGAAGAGTCTGAGCTTATCAGCTTTATGATAGGCTAAATACAGGACTGGGAGGGCACACTCAACAGTCAGCAGGGATGGTCATATCATTAGAGCTGAAGAAAGCATGAGGATGGATGAACATGTTGCTGTGCTACACAAATTATGGGTAGATAGCAAAAATGCCAGAAGGTAATGAAAACTGCAAGCAGACGAGATCCCTTTGAGGTGTTGGTGTTTCTCAATGCATGAGAATAGCATAATTAGGATAAAATATTCATCTCAGGTGTAGCCCCTCATCGAGGTTTAGCATTGAGGACATTTAATTTGGGGATGCTGTTTGTCTGATGTAAAGTCAGAGCAGTTCAATATTAATGAAAAACTAATGCAAAAACGGTTTGATAATAAGGCGGACAACAAAAATAAAGTTCCAAATGATCACTCAATTCTGAAGGCCAAATGGTTTCCAAATACCTTCAACTAGGTCCAATAAAGAGAAATGAACCATGTTGACAGGTTGCCATGCTTGGGTGCAACAACCATTCACACCTATGGGCAATTTAGAGTCTTCAATCAACCTAGCATGTATATTTTGGGGATGTGGAAGGAAACCGGAGTACCCGGAGAAAACCCACACAGGCACAGGGAGAATAAATAAATACAGATTTTAAAATATATTAAATATATAAATGCAGTATATAACATATACCACGCATCCATTTTCAACACCACTTATCCTGGTGTCGGGTGGGCGGCCAAGCCACACATATAAGCGATGGTATAAAAGGTTGTAATTGGGTTCATGTGATTGAGCTTAGCCCCAGTTTAAATTCCTGGTTCAACCACCAGATGTCGACAATCCAAAATTAGATCATAAAGTAAGAGTCGCCAGGTCAAGCATAAGTCTTCTTATATATATATCAATACTATTAAAACCCCTTGTCATAGTAAACAAACACATACTGAGGTCAACTGCTTATATAATCAATTGCTTGATTTTATATCCTTGAGATAATTTTGATGTTCTCTGTGATGTTATAATTCAGATGTTCTTTTGGAAATCAGTGATAAAAAGTACATCAAGCCTAATAAGGCTGTTATATATTATTTTGATTTTTGTATTACTAATGTACAATGCTTTGGAACAGCTTTTATGCAAAGATTGTAACCTGTGTAAGGTTGTCTCTCTCAGGCAACGAAGCACACGAATGCTCTATGAAGTAAGCACGGACATGTTGAAATGCATGAGAGAATTGTATTCACATGAATGTATATACATTTAACTGACAAATAACATATACACATGTATTGCAGAATACTTAGAGATTAACGTGATGTGATGAAGTGTATTGGTTGTGCTCAAGACATATGAAATATGCTTGTCATTGAATGAATGTATTGAAGAGCCTACAGGACATGAAACATGCTTGTAGTCGATTGTATTTACTGTGAACCTATTTTGGGTGAGCAAAAGGGAGGTCAATGTCAGAAGACTGAATGAGTAATGGAGAAATAGGTGCTTTCCACTCAGGTCAAGAGTCAGGATGCTGAAAGGCTGGAACCGAGGTTATAAGAACTCCTCACACTGACAAACGAGGCTCCTTACTCTCTCGAGTTAGGGAGACACACGTTCTTTTTCCATCGCAATGATCAGGGACAAGCTGGCAGGAGGACTTCATTTTTGAATCTATTGTTCATTTTATATCACAAACCCATACTGTCATATTATCAATTAAACCTTATGTAATCACTGGAATAAACACCTTGCTTTAATTCTATTCTATCTTTGTCATTCTTATAATGGGAATTAATCTCAACCTCTTGTAAGTGATTGAACGTCGACGATACCAATACCACCGGATCGTAATACTATTCCTAAAAGAGTAACTCATCCAAATCACTTCGGCTTAATACAAACACCAATCCGTACGGTCCTAACAAGGACTGTTAAATTTACTAGGTCTTTAACAAGTGCCAACGATTTTTAAGGGATGAAGCTGCCGTAAAAACGGAGTACTCATTTTAAGTATCCTTTCACTCGGTGCGGTTACTCATCAAGGGGTGATTAGTGAGGGCAGACCGGATTGGCTCCGTAAAACTAAAGGCAGTGAGCACACCTCGGCGAATTCATCTCGACACCGGCTTAACAGCTCCTCGTCCCCTCGCGCTCACGGTGTTGGTGCCGGCCGGGGGAAAAAAGGGGGGAGCTCGACCCTTTAAACGGAGAGTCGGTCAGGACATTTCTCCCGATTAGTCCTGCGGGTAAGCGAAATCTGATACTGGTTAGCTGGAGCCTATCCCAGCTGACTTTGGGCGAAAGGCGGACTACACCCTCAACTGGTTGCCAGTCAGTTGCAGGGCACATGTAGACACGGACAACCATTCGCACTCACACTCACAGTCACTGAGTGGGAACTGAACCCACGCTGCTCGCACCAAAGTCAGGCGTATGTACCGCTACGCCATCAGTGACTATAATATATACATATTAACCACCAGTTCAGGGTGTATGTACCTCGCCTCTCGCCCTAAGACAGCTTGGATGGGCACCAGCACGCCCGCGATCCTACTGAGGATAAGCGGTACATAAAATGGATGGATATTAATTCAAGATACATATTAAATACTGTATATTAAAATACATTTTTATTTTGTTGGAAAGGACTGGAAATTCAAAGTGTAGGACTTGGGACTTCACTCGGAACTTGCCTGTCTCCACTTGGGACTTGACTCAGGACTTGAGGGCAAAGACTTGACTTACTTGTGACTTGCAAAGCCAATGAACCTCTGGTTGTAAGTTTGCAAGACCCATCTGGTGGCCCCCAAGTCATACAAATACGGTATACGAATTATACATATATTGTGTTTTACAACAATACTGAATGCCCCACGTAAGTCACAAAAAATGTCTTGTAAATTTGATACATCACAGAGAAGTCTTAAGTCCAGACACTGTGGGTGTGTCGCTGAGTGCTCTAAAACACGCAGAGAGGATTTCTGTGGTGGCCAGGCAGTCTTTGAGAAAAGTTTCAAGCTATATTTCAACAATTCAGTCATTGCATGTTTTCAGCACTTCAAAAATATTTAGAAAAAAGCAAAACACAAAAATGGCTTACCGGGGACTTAACTATATTATAATTTAATATGCACTTGTTGAGGTGGGACAGTGGACGACTAGTTAGCACATCTGCCTCACCGTTCTGAGGACCCGGGTTCAAATCCGGCCACGGCTGTGTGGACTTTGCATGTTCTCCCCGTGTCTGCGTCGGTTTTCTCCAGGTACTCCGATTTCCTCGCACATCCCAAAGGTGGGTGTTATGTTAATTGAAGACTCTAAATTGCCATAGGTGTGAATGTGAGTGAGAATGGTTGGTTGTTTAAATACGCCCTGCGATTGGCTGGCGACCAGTTCAGGGTGTACACCACCAGGCTCCAGCATGCCCGCGACACCAGTGACGATAAGCGGTACGGAAAATGAATGAATGAATGTACCTGTGGATAAACCAGCGAAATTTGCAGTATCTGTCGTCACAATGTATGCAAGCGATGTGCATATCGCGCCGGATACATTCATGTGATGAAGCGAGCTGAGCCTTTTGATATATCTCCACTCTTCTCTTTATTCTTGTCCTCATCCTCTCGCTGTAAAAACACAGTCATAGTCCTGAACTGTGACTCAATCTTTTTATGGTTGAATAAACTTGACGAAGCACAATATTCTTTGTGCAGCCTCAAAAGGCTATATAGGCTATATCCAAGATTAAATTGCTCAATGTAGGAGTAGGAGTTGCCAACTTATTGTTTTTATGCAATGGTGCAGCCCAAGTTGGGATCGGCTGCATCGCCTGGTGTGTGGCAGGCCTAAGGAAATAAGAACATTTATAACATAGGTGATATTGATGGATTAGGGCAGATACGTCAAACTCAGGCCCGGGGGCCAAATTTGGCCCATGATGTAATTATATTTGGCCCGCAGGACCATATAAAATATGTATTAGAGCTGGCCCGCCAGTATATAGCACATGCGTCACTAATATTACAAATCCCAGAATGCTTCGCTAGTGTGTTGGCCCATCAGTCTAGACCGGCGAGCGCCCCTTCCCTTTCTGTTGCTGTCGTTAGCAACTATGCTACCAGTGCCCTCGGGCAAATTTACCCTTCGCCTTCCCAAAAATGGCCAAACGAAAGATGGAAAACAGTTAACTTCCAAGACAGGTGGGAGGCAGATTATCTGTTCACTAAAGTAAAAGACAGACTTGTATGTCGTGTGTAGAGCAATGTGGCCTTAGCAAAGAATAAAACAATTCATGTTTTTTTAATGCCCTTGATCAACTCCTAGGAAGGGACTTAATATTTTGAAGTGTGGCTTTTTATTGAAGTACATTTGTATTTTTTTTGGTTGTTTTGTTGTTGGCCTTTGAAAAAAGATTTATATAAAAAAGAAAGGTCGTTGGCGAAAGATAAATGGATAGAGATAAAGAGAGAATAATTCATGTTATCTATTTAAATGCAAAACAACACATTTCTCATGTGTTTATAATATTTAAGTTTCTTTTTTCCAGATTCAGTGTTTAAGCAAAATTTAAGTTTGTTGTCATATAATAAACTTTGATGCTACATTTCTGCAGAGAAGGGAAACACGCACATCGCAGTGATTTTTCATTACATATTGAATTTGTCCCAATTTTGAATTTTGGCCCACCGTGAATTTGAGTTTGACGACCTTGGATTAGGGTAATAGAGGAAAAACGAACAAACAAACTCGAATAAGTCTACAAGGCCTTCTGTTTGAAGCCTACGTTATCCTCCTGATCTGGACCTCCAACATGGTCGACAAACAAACGTGATCAAAAATGATCTATTAAAGCCCTTGGTACCGAATGCATGGCCAACCGTATTATACTGTAGCATAGTTAACTGCCCATTGGTTTAAGGAAAACAGTCAAGTCCATCAAAATATTACTTTCATGATTGCTTTAGCCAAGAATCTTCCTCATATATAGGCCAGTAAACAAGTTTCACGACCTATGATTAACATGACAAGTTGTGAGGGATGGGCATAATAATCGATTCTTTGTTGAAACAAAAGGGTTAGGCCTGTCACAATAATTACGATATCGACTTATTGTTCAACAAATAAAATGGACATGATAGGTTTTGCTGGGTTTGATACATTCTCCTTGTTGTGGTAACGCGAGCCGACGGTGAGTTGGAGGGTTCCACTCCGAAGTGGCCTGCTATTAGCAGCTTGGCTAGTATGTATTAGCTGCAAGTGGGCTAGTGGACTGCTGTTGGATATGCACTGGCTCCGTTAAAATACTCCTCAGCCTTGTTTTATTCGTCGCGCATAGATCCACATAACAGAGACAATTAAGGGAAAGTTAACGTTTATTAACCATAACCGCAGCGGCACACATTCAGCCAGGAGTTGATGACAGTGAACGTATTTCATTAACAGCTGAAGGGCTCGTCTCTAGCGCCTTCAGCGGACCAGCCCACACAGTCCTGCAGCTCGAGGGAGAGCATTATTTTGCATGATTTCGGAGCCATATTTTACATACATGGTGAGTTTTTTATTCAAATTTGTCAAGCTTGTTAAAAACACTCTTCTCTGTGGTGTGTCAAATTTACAATTTACTTTTTTTTTGGTGGGGGGGGGGTTCTTTATATTCCTGTGCCAAATGTTTAATATTTGTTGAAGTGCAATTTTTGTTAACAAAGCCTGAGTTTGTTTTATTCAATTTTTTTATTTAATATATTTTATTTATTGGTCTACATTTCAATGCCAATATTCATTATTCTTTATGATTAAGCTAATTGTACTTAAAAATGATGTACTTGAATTCTTACCATTATAACAGTGGCATAAAAAACACGATATCGTTTAACGTGGTAGTTTTGGCGAAAAAATAGCATCCTAAAAATGTTATTATTTTGACAGGGCTAAAAGGGGTTCCTCGGTTTCTGACTGGAGTTCCGTTCCCACGGCAGAGATGTAACCCAAACGTGTATGCAGTCGTCCACTATTACACAAATCCTACCCAGCAATATTCACTACAACTGTAATGGAAACAGGAGCTCAGAAAATTTAGAGTTATTTTCCCCCAGGCGGCACGGTGGACGACTGGTAAGAGCGTCAGCCTCACAGTTCTGAGGACCCGGGTTCAATCCCCGGCCCCGACTCTGTGGAGTTTGCATGTTCTCCCCGTGCCTGTGTGGGTTTTCTCCGGGCACTCCGGTTTCCTCCCACATCCCAAAAACATGCATTAATTGGAGACTCTAAATTGCCCGTAGGCATGACTGTGAGTGCGAATGGTTGTTTGTTTCTATGTGCCCTGCGATTGGCTGGCAACCAGCTCAGGGTGTACCCCGCCTCCTGCCCGATGACAGCTGGGATAGGCTCCAGCACACCCGCGACCCTAGTGACGATAAGCGACTCAGAAAATGGATGGATGGATTTTCCCCCCATCTCATCTGAAACAAATTATTCATTTTATTGTAAACTTCACCATAGTTTACTGGGGAAATGTAGTTATACCCATCCCTTGTCTTAAAAATACTAAATTATTTCAGCCGCCACAAAAGGAGATTAAGAAAATGCCTTTATTTCTTTTTTTCCTTTGACATTTTTAAAAAGCTAGCACAAAGTTTTACTTTGTGTATAAACACCTCTATTTACGGAACTAAAAAAATGGTAGCATTTGCACATTGTGCTTAGACTGGAAAGTCTGTACAACCACTCTTCGTCTCCCGTGGTGACACAACCGAAGTAAACATTTAATTGCATGAATTATATTGACTCAGTGGCCATTATGTGCGCAGATTGTATGTGTGTGGGGGGGCGGGGGGGATTTCACTGAAATGAGGGAAAATAAAGTTGTATAGTCATTACACATTGAACAATAATAGCAGCTTTCTTAATGCAGGTGGGGCAACTATCTGAGAAAGAAAAAGTGAAGCCAATACACACACATTACATATTTAAATATATATATATATTTAAATATATATATATATTTAAATATATATTTAAAAGTATCTTATCTTAAATAAAAATTGTGCTTTTGTCTAAATAGCAAAACATTGAACATTTCTGAAAATTACTCTAAACATAGTGGAGAAAAACAGAGCCGACACACACCCACCTTTAAATGGAAATGAAAAATAAAAACACCGATATCTGTCCATTTCTGTTAAAAACAATAGCACTAATAACAACAAGCAAGT
The DNA here is from genome assembly GCF_024500275.1 of Phycodurus eques. Lineage (NCBI taxonomy): Eukaryota > Metazoa > Chordata > Actinopteri > Syngnathiformes > Syngnathidae > Phycodurus > Phycodurus eques. The sequence goes on along the minus strand of NC_084526.1, from coordinate 33,830,948 downwards.
TTGACTAGAATCTGCTTAACCATTTGGAGTTCAAAGGCACAGTCACATGGATTTATATTCCAAGATGACTGAAGTTCATGAAATGCTTAGCCTTGTACCAAAATATACACATTGAAGTATTCTTTACTATGCTACTTTGGTATAAACAAAACAGAATTTTCGAGCTACTGTAATAATAAGAAGAACTGAGTCCATGGGAAAAAATACTAAAAAAAATAACCAAGTACTAGTAGCTGTTGGAGAATAAAACGAGATTTAAGTTTCATGTAGCAAACTGTGTAACTAGAAAAATTATAGAATGGTGTAGTGCACAAATATGACAGGAAACTTGCACTACTTAACCTCCAGTCCAAGTATGTCCATAACTCACAAATTGGGTTCAGAATTATGCCTAGTAGCGTAAAAAGGACCACATCTCTTTCAAAGATGTAGAATTTTGGAAAAAAAAAGAAAGTAATATCATACATTACCTAATCATCAAATATTGAGGACAAAACATCAATAAAGCAATAATAAAACAAATCGCATTATATCTTTCACACATATGCAGTTGCAAACTCACTAAGATTACCGTCTCCGTTTATTGTCAACACTTTATATCTAAATATCCAAGTCAGTTTTAAGTTTTTAATTTTGGCTTCACTGCAACTCGCCGCCGAGTTCATTTTGTTCAAATAAACACAATTGTTAAAAACGGATCCAATCATCATTACTTCTTTTCAATAAACCACATATTGACATCCTTGGATTAAGTTGAATTAATCAAACAATGTGGGTTAAGAAGTGACGAAGGAGTCATTTTGCTGAACCGAATCTGATGCACAAAGGTCAAAATTGTGTGTGTAAATTTGCCAACTTTGAATTATGCAGACGTCAATGTAAAGGCAATGCTTTATTAAAATCATTTTCTTTGTGCAAACATGTAATTTTACTTTACTATCTATTGTGGAAAAAGGGAGATGAACCCGAAGAGGAGCTTTAAATCCTACTTTGCCAGTCCTCTATGTACGGCCACTTTTACATTACATATACACATTCATAGTGATAACTGTGAATGTGTTATTAGAACATATTTGTGGTGAAAGTTTTCCTCGCTCCTGAAAAATGTCAACAAACCACCGTTAGTGTAATAATATTGTGACAAGTCTATTGTATTCCCGTAAATTTTTTTACTTATCAATATTCACATATAGATCAGTAGATGCTTAATCTGCAACTCACTGTTTCTACAAGTTTTCACATCTTTAGTGAGATGGCTATCGTAATAGTCCACCCCATAAATGGATTATCCCATTGCCACTGTATTGGGATATTATTATCATTGGCAAAATGCTGCAATAATAATTTATCAAGTTCTTCTGCCATTATGAATGCCCTTGTCTTTTTCCAAACATAACGTTTTAGATGATCACTGATCATAGTCATAAGGAATTTATTTTTAGGTCAATTTGAAGGGCGGCACGGTGCACGACTGGTTAGCACATCTGCCTCACAGTTCTGAGGACCTGGGTTCAAACCCGGCCTCGCTTTTGTGGAGTTTGAATGTGTTGCATGTGCAGTGTTTGATGCATGATGCATTGAGGGAAAACAAAAACCCACTGGGAAGGGAAAACTGTTTAAGTCTGTCATTGAGTCCCTTCAGGGTTCAGTCTTCTGAAGAATTGTTTATTTAAAAAAAAAAAAAAGAAAAGAAAATATATACAGTTCCCTCCAAAAGTATGGGAACGGCAAGTTAATGCCTTTGTCTCATATTCATCTTTTGATCTGAAACCCAAATGTCTTCCGTATACAACAAAAACCAACGTTCAAAATTCCAGCTTTTATTTCATGGTATTTACATCTCGATGTGTTAAACAACTCAGGACAGAGCACCTTTTGTTTGAAGCCACCCACTTTTCAAGTGAGCAAAAACCCTTACTTGCAATAACTTCATCAAGTCTGCGACCCACTGACTGCACCAGACTGTTGCATTCTTCATTTGAAATGCTTTTACAGGCCTTTACTATAGCCTCTTTCAGTTCGTGTTTGATTCTGGGGGTTTCTCACTTCAGTCTCCACTTTAGGAGATAAAATGCATTCTTTATTGGGTTACGGTCCAGTGAATGACTTGGACAGTCTAAGACCTTCCACTTTTCCCCCCGATAAAGTCCTTTGTTGTGTTGGCAGTGTGTTTTGGGTCATTGTCTTGTTCCATGATGAAGCTTCTCCTGATTAGTTTGGATGTATTTTTCTGTAGATTGCCAGACAAAATGGTTTTGTAGACTTCAGAATTCATTCTGCTGCTACCACCATGAGTTACATCATCAATAAAGACTAGTGAGCCTGTGGGGGGTGGCGTTGGGTCCCTGCGGTCTCCTCTGGGGGGCCGGTTTTCGGGGCCCATCGGTGGGGCCTGTAGACTACCCTAGATCCCTCGGTGTAGTAGGTGTCCGTCCACCGGGACGCAATTCTCTTGCAAGTGTCTGCAGACACTTGCAAGAGAATTGGGACTTATAGGCTGGGTGTGGGGCCACTCACTCATTGCGACAAATAACTATGGTAATTTCTTGGTATCCCTTCACAATCTGTTCCGACTGATGTTTACAATTTACATAGCCACTCCCACCACACTTCAGTTGTAAAGCTGGGTCCAGGACCCCTCTCCTTCATGCTTCCCCTCCTTCCCTTTCTTGTCCTGACCTTCCCTCACAGGCTACCCATACAACACTCGAACCCAATGTGTCATTGTACTAGTTATATAATGGTTTACTTTCCTCATCTTGTTTACAGCTCCTGCTTTGTCTTTTGTTGCCTTCTTTTCCTATATTATTTAGTTACAGTTTCACTCTTTCTCCTGTCTTTTTTCTGTCACTTCCCCTTAAAAACTTGAACGACTGTTATTCTCAATAAATATCCATCAGAATACAAACAAAACCACAGTGGAAGCTTAAAAAGTCCACTCACTGTGAAACAGTTTAACTGTTCCAGCACAAAAGTGATACAGATTTTCCTTTCTGCTTGACCTAACAACCGAACAGGGGGAGGGGAATAAATAAATAAAATAAAAAATAAAAAATGTACACCAGTAGTTTCTCTTTTTCAGGCCATTCCAAATTATTGTATTGGCTATGCCCAATGTATGTGCAATACCTCTGATCGAGTTCCCCTCTTCTCTCAGCTACAGAATTGTTTGCTTTTCTCCCATAGACAACTCTCTGGTCTTCATGTTTGTTTAACAGCAAATGTAGCTTTCACAAGTGAAACCCAAAGCCAAAAACAAGCACTATCTAATGTTTAAGCAATCTATCTAAAAGGCAACACCCAAGCAACTAGAAAAAACCATTAGTCACGTTGTAATACTTTTACACTCGAAAAGTGGGTGGGTTCAAATAAAAGGTGCTCTGTCCTGGGTTGTTTAAAACATCGAGATGTAAATAGCATGAAATAAAAGCTGTAATTTTGAACTTTTGTCTCATATTCATCTTTTGATCTAAAACCCAAATGTCTTCAGTATACAACAAAAACAAGAGGGCTTGACCATGCCGTTCTAATACCTTTGGAGCGGACTGTATATACATTCCAAAACTGTTTGACCCAACTACACTGCTCAATTCACAAATTGGAATGATGAGTTGCGATGAGAGAACCGTAGTGTTCAAATGGAAATTGGAACGGCACTAAAACCCTTTCATAGAAAAAGCTGTGCAAACCTGTCGTCTTTACCACGTATTTCATTACAAAGGCCTGATTAACTGAAATTAACAAAATATTGACAGCGACTTCAATCAGGATTCTTTCAACAGCTGCATTTCATCCACTTAAGTGTAAGTTGTAAGTGGAAAAACAGACTGAAATCTGCCCATATTCAAAATCATGCTAAAATGGGCTTGACTGAGGATAAGTGGTACAGAAAATGAGTGGACGGATGGCAGTTATTGCCCATCTTGACAGGTATAAAAGACCGTTTGCATCCATTTAGCCAATAGTGCAAATGCTACAGTGTTTATATTAACGTTGCCTCCCATCTACAGCTCCTTCACAAGATGGTGTGATGTAAAAAAAACAAACTAATTTTGTTATCTGTGAGCTTTAATGAAAGGGCTATAAAATAATTTATATTGAGAAGATACCATCTCTAAAATAGATCATCTAGTTTACATATGCTTCTCTCCACAGTATGTTGATTCCAGTAATAATTCAGGATTCAAACTTACATTGAGGTCGAACATAGTACATATACTTGCAAATCATTTTTATGATAAAGTCTAACCTTTGTTTATGTTGCAGCATTTTATTAAGTTAACTGAGGTGCCTCCATATTACTGAAAAGCAGTTCATATCAAAAGCATCTTATTTGCATTGCTGTTCGAGTGTGAAATTCAAATGCAAACTATGTGATAAGACTTCTTATCAAATTAATCTTCCAAACATTAATTTTTTTTTTTTTTATTTAGAGTTACTTACACTTATATCTAGGATGAAATGTAAAAAAATACATCTGAGTAGAATGGTGAATGATTGTTGAAATCGGCTCTCTTTCATTTTAAGTGAACTAAAATCAGATCCTGAAGACAAAAAAAAACAGAAATCAAGTCTGTGCATAATTACAAACACTAACTCCCGAAAAAAAGGCTTGCTACAATTGGTGCTGCAGAGAATACAACACCTGTAACAGAGCACACCCATTCTAATATTGAAAGCTGTGGCTACTTAAACATCATTGGGATTAAAACACACACTCTATACTGCAATGCATATAGATGCACTATAATCTTCCTCTTCACTTTCAGTCAACCCTTAATTCACACACTGCATCTTGAAGTGTGTCTAGTTGTGCTTAGCACGATTCCCTTTTAAGTAGCTTTTCCAGCGCTTCACCACATCCTTGAAGATGGGCGCGTTATCTATTGATGCCAGCAGCTGTAGCTGGTTAATGTGTGTGGTGTGATAGTCCCAGCGAGCCAAGTTGGGCGCGGTGCCCAACATGAAGTGGCGCAGGTCATAGATGCTTCCCGACCCGGTGTCAAAGAGCGGCAGCATGGCCTTCAGTGACTCCATGCCGCGGCTGAACAGCTGTCCAGCCTCCTTGCCAAGCTTCTCACCAGCTGTCTCGCTCAAATCGTAGAGTCCCAGCAGGGAGTAGATAAAGCCGTTGAGGACAAAGGAACTAGGTGAGGTGGGATACTCCTCATACCAGTCATATTTGTTCATAAATACAGCCTTGACTCCGTGCTGTGCTGATGGCACCTTATAGGGTCCGACTGCCTTCAACGCAGCATTGAGGTAAGTCTGGTCCTTGGTGAGGAGGTAGGCTCTCACAAGGGTGGACATGGCCTGGCCTTGGGCCATTGCAGAGTACCAGCCAGGGTCCAGTGGCCGGAAGCTCTCTCCCAATTTACGTGTGACCATGATGGGCCAGCCGCCATGTTCGTCCTGGTTGCGCCTGAGCCAGTCACTGGCAGCAAAGAAGGGAGCCATGTGGGCAGTGGTGGAGACAGTGATGTTGTCAACAAATCCCCGTCCTTGCAAGAGTAATCGTACAACTCGCTTGGGCATGATCTAAGGGAGAAACCAGTCGAAAATTCACTTTAGACCACTACAATCATTTAAAGAAATAATTACTCAAAACTTTGTATTACAGCTGACAGATGTTCAGGTGCCATTAGATTAAATTTGTATGTGGAAGAGTAGCTGAAGCAGTTTACAGTGGAACCTCAAAGGTCAGTAAATTCGGAATTTTGTTCAGGGAAAACACACCTTCTATTACAAGAGGGTGTCATGTATGACTTTATCCAAGACCTTGGCCTATCTCTAAAAGGGATTATTTCACAAAACCAATTTGCTTTTCTGTAGGGCCCGACTGATTAATTGGCCGGCCAATTTAATTGGCTGAATATATATCTCGATATTCTGATTTCTCCTGGAAATCACTGTTAAAATCAACCCTTTGATTTAGAGTTGCCAAAAAAAAGTATTGGCCCCCTTTTCATATTCATATATTTTTGGAGTTTCCCCATTTCAACAAATGTAAATATCATACAAATATAACCTAAGTGAACTTAAAATGCCGTTTTTAAATGGTGATTTCATTTAAGGAAAACAAAACTATTCAAAGTTACCTGTGTGCAAAACGAATTACCCCCCTTGTTAAATCTAATTAATTGTGGATAATAAACATTTTTAATTTATTTTCACTGATCACAGTCAAGCCTGATTACCTCCAGACCTGTTCAATCAAGAAATCACAAACAGAATATGTCCCGACAAAATCAAGTTGGACAAAAGATCTAAAAAACCTGCAACAAAATGACACGATCTAAAGAAATTCCAGAAGTCGAGAGATAAAGTAATTGACATCTGACAGTCTGGAAAGGGTTACAAAAGCCATTTCTAAAGCTTTAGGATTCCAGCGAACCAGAGCTCCCTGGTCACCTCACCAGGAAGGAGTCAAAGAGGCATCCTAATCAGATGCCCCAGCCACCTCATCTGCCTCCTCTCGATGTGGAGGAGCAGCGGCTCTACTCTGAGATCCTCCCGGATGACCGGGCTTCTTACCCTCTCTCTAAGGGAGAGCCCGGACACCCTGCGGAGGAAACTAATTTTGGCCGCTTGTATCCGGGATCTAGTTATTTCGGTCACAACCCACAGCTCGTGACCATAGGTGAGGGTAGGAACATAGTTCGACCAGTAAATTGAGAGCTTCGCCTTTCGGCTTAGCGCCATCCATACCACAACGGACCGATACAAAGTCCGCATCACTGCAGACGCTGCACCGATCCGCCCGTCGACCTCCCGTTCAATTCTTCCCTCATTTGTGAACAAGACCCCAAGATACTTGAACTCCTCCACTTGGGGCAGGATGTCATCCCCCACCTTGAGAGGGCACGCCAGCCTTTTCTGACTGAGGACCATGGTCTCAGATTTGGAGGTGCTGATTCTCCTCCCAGTCGCTTCACACTCCGCTGCAAACTGCTCCAATGAGTGTTGGAGATCACGGCTTGATGAAGCCAACAGAAACAAATCATCTGCAAAAAGCAGAGATGCAATACTGAGGCCACCAAACCGGACCCCCTCTATGCCTCGGCTGCACCTTGAAATTATGTCCATAAAAGTTATGAACAGAATCGGTGACAAAGGGCAGCCTTGGCGGAGTCCAACCCTCACCCGGAACGAGTCCGACTTACTGCCGGATATGCGGACCAAACCCTGACTCCGGTCGTACAAGGACCGAACAGCCTGTATCAGATTTATTCAAAAAGAATAACTGAAATATCACAGCCATAAGTATTCAGACCCTTTGCTGTGACATATATTGAACCCGGGTGCTGTCCATTTGATTGGATTTGATTAGGAAAGCCACACAACCCCGTCTATATAAGACCTTACAGCTCACAGTGTATGTCAGAGCAAATGAGAATCATGAGGTCAAATGAACTGCCTCAAGAGTTCAGAAACATAATTGAGGCAAGGCACAGATCTGGCCTAAGTTACAAAAAGAATTCTGCTGCACTTAAGTTTCCTAAGAGCATAGTGGCCTTCCATAACCCTTAAATGGAAGCCGTTTGCGACGACCAGAACCCTTCCTTGAGCTGGCCGTACAGCCAAACTGAACAGCCTTGGCGAGAGAGGTAAAGAAGAACCCAAAGATCACTCTGGGTGAGCTCTAGAGATGCAGTCGGGAGATGGGAGAAAGATCTAGAAAGTCAACCATCATTGCAGGCCTCCACCAGTGGGGGTTTATGGCAAAGTGGCCCGACGGAAGCCTCTCCTCAGTGCAAGACACATGAAAGCCCGCCTGGACTTTGCTACAAAAACACCTGAAGGACTCCAAGATGGTGAGAAATAAGATCCTCTGGTCTGCTCCAAGATAGAACTTTTTGGCCTTAATTCTCAGCAGTATGTGTGGAGAAAACCAGGCACTGCTCATCACCTCTCCAATACAGTCCCAACAATGAAGCATGGTGATGACAGCATCATACTGTGGGGGTTGTTTCAGTTGCAGGGACAGGACGACTGGTTGCAATCGAAGGAAAGATGAATGCGGCCAAGTACAGCAATATCCTGGACGAAAACCTTCTCCAGAGTGCTCAGAGCCTCAGAGTGGGCCGAAGGTTCACCTTCCAACAAGACTGGCCCCAAGCACACAGCTAAAATAATGAAGGAGTGGCTTCAGAACAACTCCGTGACTGTTCTTGAATGGCCCAGCCAGAGCCCTGACTTAAAGCCAATTGAGCATCTCTGGAAAGACCTGAAAATGCCTGTCCACCAACGTCCACCATCCAACCTGACAGAACTGGAGAGGATCTGCAAGGAGGAATGGCAGAGGATCCCCAAATCAAGGTATGAAAAACTTCATCATTCCCCAAAAGGCTGATGGCTGTATTAGCTCAAAAGGGTGCTTCTACTAAATACTGAGCAAAGGGTCTTAATACTTGTGGCTGTGTGATATTCAAAATTGTTTTTTTTAATAAATCTGTAAAAATGTCAACAATTCCGTTTGCTTCTGTCAATATGGGGTGCTGTGTGTACATTAATGAGGGAAAAAATGAACTTAAATGATTTTAGCAAATGGCTGCAATATATCGAAGAGTGAAAAATTTAAGAGGGTGTGAATACTTTCCGTACTCTCTGTGTATGTGTGTGTGTGTGTGTGTGTGTGTGTGCGCGTGTGTGTGTGCGCGTGTGTGTGTGTAATGTGAGCTGGGCGGTGGCCGGAGGCCTTGGCGATCCGATCCCAGCCTGCAAAAGCTGGCTCGAGGGACGTGGAATGTCACCTCTCTGGCAGGGAAGGAGCCCGAGCTGGTATGTGAGGTCTGGTGTGAAGTTCCGCCTAGATATAGTCGGGCTCGCCTCCACACACTGCTTGGGCTCTGGTACCATTAATGAGGGAAAAAAAATTAACTTGAAATGAAGTGATTTTAGCAAATGGCTGCAATATAAAAAAGAGTGGAAAGTTTAAAGGGGTCTGAATAATTTCCGTACCCACTGTAAGTGAACTGCATTTAGTATTCATGTGGAGCAACTCTCAAGCACAGGCAGTATTCTCCCTCTTCACATTACGTGAGTCACTCATCATCAAAGTGCACAACTTTTACTTCTCATACAAGTTAACCTGCAGACTTGTGTGACAGCTAAGAATGGTAAGTTAATTAATGTGACTTGCCCTTCAACTTGTTTCAAACAGTAATTCCCCTATGGGTCTGTCATCGTTCAACAAAATTAAAGTTGAGAAAACGTTCAATTGTTCTATTTTATTTTTGCAGGCAGTCAATTTATTTTTGAATGTTAAGTCAAAACTAGACTTTACACCGATTTTATCGGCCTTATCGGTATCGGCTGATAATTTGCATTTTATGCTGATCGCCGATCCGATCAATGACATCATTGTCACGCGTCTTTTGACCTAGTCCTGTAAATATCTCATATCATTACTGTATGTACTTCCTGCTTTTTTTAAAAAAAAACATGGCTGTGTGGAACAGACAACACGTCTGAGACAGACTACAAGAGAAATGTGGTCTTTCAAGAATGCGCTATGTCAGACTACAGCAATAAAATATTGTATTCCGATACCACCGCATACCGTTTTTTACGATCATTGGGCTTTATCTTATCAACTCAAATGCGACCGTTTACACTCATTACAGTGGCGAAGACAACAAGAGTGAACCTATTAGTGACTATATTATGAGGACAAAATGGGGGAAAACATGTCTTGGTGGTCACCGGTGCTCAGGACAGGAGAGGACGTTCGTTTCAGGCTTGCTTGTGGTATGTTCATGTACTTTTAATACGATACAGCTTGCAAGCAGGTAACAAAAACATTATGTAGCCTAGCATGCTACTGACGGTTTTACGTAAACATGCCGCCGTTCTGTCGAATTATGCTCTAACGTTTCGTGTGTGGGTGAAGTCATTTAATTAAAAATAAAGTAATTTAATTACAGTAAGTTAGCACCCATTATTTCTGTCATGTAATGTTGGTTTGACCTGACTGAGTAGAATACACGATCTGACTAGAGCAGTGATTTCCAACAATTTATGGAGCCAAGGAACATATTTTACAATTGAAAAATCTCACGGCACACCAACAAACGAAAATGTCACAAAAAGTGGATACATTCATTACTGTATGTACTTCCTGCTATCTAATAGAAGACCATTCATTTGTTCTGTCTGTCACTATGCCTCACTGGCATAAATAGAGGAACAAAGATACATTATTTATTGTAAATATAATTTTGGGAGTAATTAAGTACACAAGTATATACAGTAAATGAACAGGTCATTTAAATAGACACATTCCTCCATTTTGTGATCGGATCGGTGATCGGTTATCGTTTTTTTTAAACTCGATGATCGGCCCCAAAAATCCTGATTGTGTAAAGCCTAGTCAAAACATTGGCTATAGACTTAATAAAGGTTTTATAATAGCAGTAGCTTGCCCCTAAAACGGATGTATCCTTTTACCATGATTTACCATGGGATAAAATTCCTCCAAAAAAATAATTAACAAAATGGAGGAAGAGGTTCCACTGTCTATGTATATGGCTTAGCTTTACATGAAGTGCAAATGTATTTGCTGGTCAGCACAACTGTAGCTTCCTGTCACTACAATAGAAGTGTGACAGAGTCAGAACAACAATGAGCAGCGTCAGCAGCACACTAACCTTAGTGGCTTTCACAGCCTTGGTGTTAGATAAACCAACACCTTTCCTTAGGTCTGTGAGGAGGTCACGTGTCAGAGTGCTCCAGGTGGTGCGTGGCCCGATGCCATAGGTGATTTCACGATCTTTGAAGGCAATGAGTTGCGTGTTGGTAACATAGCGGATGGTGAAGGGTGAGCCTTTCTCTGTAGTGTCGAGGATGACAGACAAGCTGCCATTGGAGGTGAACTTGATGTCCAAGCTGAGGATGAACTCTTTGGTGTTATCTAGAGGGAGTGACACTGCCTCTGAAGAATCTGTGCGGGGAGAATAACCTCCAGTGGGTTAGAATGCAGGGTAAGAACCAGGTTCACAAAAACGCAGACCATCAAAAATAATTTTTTTGCAGGTGCATTAAGACTGGGGGGGGGAACTAAATTTGAAGAATTTCTGAGTGATTCAAGATGACAGACTATTCTTAACCCTCCGTTTGTGTTCTCAAGATAAAAAAAAGAGTCACACATTACAATGCCATGGTAAAAATCATATTTCTTCCTGTAACAATATAATTCACTCTTACATATTTGCATGCACACAGTGACAAGCTATTTCAGGACACACAAGACAGATGTGTCAAATGCATGCTGTGCTTAATTAAGAGAAGGGAAGAAGAGAAAAATCATCAGGAAAACACCAGGTGGCAATGCAGTAACTATTTTTTTTTATCTGAATTTGCAGCTTGATGTTAGTATGTCACCTCCCCTTTCTCTGAATTACATCTGTTCAAGTATTTCAGTGGGTTTTGTGCCAGCGGTTCTCAGAATAATCCCCTCTTAGGCCATGTTACTTCTTACGCTGCACAGCCAAAAGAGCTAAAAGTACTTCACAAATCAAGGCCCCTTAAAATTTGGTGAGAGGTGAAAGAAAAAAAGGAGTCAAAATGGAATATACCGTATTTTCACGACCATAAGGTGAACTTAAAAGTCTTAAATTTTCTCCAAAATGGACAGGCCTTATGATGTGGCACGCTTTATGTGTGCACCGAGTTCCAACATCTATAAATGTTGTGTGATGAGCGCTGAGTTTTTTTTTTTTAACTTCTTTTTGACCGCTTGACTGACTGGGAGCATTTCCTGCCGACACGCTGCTTACACAGAGGAAAAGCGGACGTGGCTGAGGACAGCATGCAGACGTAAAGGGGGAAGGGTGCGTGAAGGAGGACGCTAAAGCCACGTCCCCAGTAGGTATATAGCGCCGGGGTGTGCATTGTGCAAAACATCGGTTTGGCTAAGGACCTCTGAAAATGGCACCTACGAAGAGACACGCTTACGAAGCACAGTTTATACTGCAAGCTAACAGTTACGCGGAGGAACATGGGAATCAAGCAGCCACGAGAGAATTCAAGATCAACAAATCCATGGTTCGCAAGTGGATGAAGCAGGAAAACGAGCTTCACCAAGTCAAGAAGACAAAGCTGAGTTTCTGCGGAAAAAAAATAAAAACAAAACGCGGAAACAAGGCGAGGTGGCCCGAGTTGGAAGACCAACTCGGGCAATGAATTCATGAGCAAAGAACAGCCGGGAGAAGCGTCTCAAGTCACCATTCGACAGAGTGCAATAACTCTGCCATGTGTAGCAAGTGAGGAAGCTTGCCATCATTCCGGGAGGCTTGACTAAGGAACTCCAACTGCTGGACATGGGTGTAAACAGGGCGTTCAAAGTGAAGTTACAAGCAGCGTGGAAGTGATGGATGACAGATGGCGAACACAGTTTTATTAAGACTAGGAGGCAGCGCCGGGCGAGTTACGCCACAATTTGGATTGTGGATGCTTGGGCTAACGTGTCTGCTTGCACTGTTGTTCGAGCTTTCGTAAAAGCCGGCATAATTTCTGAGGAGCCGTACGACAACGAGACTGACTTGTACCTGGCATGTGTGATTGAGAACTTGCCCAGCTGTTCATTTTGGATACAGAAGATGAGGACTTTGATGGATTTGTGGATGAGGATTGATAAAAAACTAACGTGAGTACATTGTTAAATACTTCAATAAAGAACAACTGAACTCAGTTTTGCTCCCGCTGCCTTTTAAAAAATATTTTTAGCGTGCATGCATGCTACCGTATGTTTCAAGCTAGCGTATGTTTTACCATGCCTGCGCCCAATAAGACGGCGCGCCTTATGTATGTGTTAAATACAGAAATAGATCCCGTAACTGAGACTGAGCCTTTTAATACGGTGCACCTTACGGTCTTGAAAATACGGTAAGTCAAGGAATCATGAGTCATATAACAGACCTTGAAGCCAGTCGTACAGCAAAAGGAGTGAAAATTAGCCGAGAGAGAAGACAATTGACAACCAGAGAGAGTTCTCATACAGCATACACCAAGATAGTAGAACGAGGCGAGGGACAGAGACAAAGGCAGTCATCAGGAGGAGAAAGAAGGAGAGAGAGACAGTCTGGCTGGGGCCTCTGGATGACTACGGCTCTTTAATGCACTCATAAATCCATTACTTAAGGCAATGCAGAGAGGAAGTGGATTTGGCCCTGTGATTACACTGCTATCTATAAAGGATGGGTAAAGAATAAAGACAAGATTCCACTTCTTCTGTTCTTCACTTCACTGTGGCCTGTTTAGCAGAACGTGATAGGGATGTCATGTAGTTAAAAAGTCTGTTTTAAATTCAGCTTTGTGACTGACAATGTTCGCAACATATGCAAAGGCAGACAAAAGGATCCAAATGACAAAAGTCAATGCACGCGTTATTCACGAATGCCTGTCTGGATGCAGCACAGATGTAGAGTAGTGCGACTCAAAGGAAGTTATTATAAAATAACCATGCTATCAGAAGATGTAATGCCAATGTGAAAACAGACAACCAATGAGCATATCCCATCATATCACTCATGACTAAGAAAGCTTGACTTAGTACTTCACCCTGTCTCAGTCAGTATTTAGTAGGTGCACCTTTGACAGTACTGGCAGCCTTGTATATTGATTTCTTATACAAATTAGCCACGTGTCCAAGCTATTCAGCACCATATGGCCAACTAAACTTTTAAGCTTGCAAAAACACTTACAGTGGCACCTTATATATATATATATATATATATATATATATATATATATATATATATATATATATATATATATATATATATATATGCAGACCCTTCCCAAAACAGAGTATCATGGAAAAGTTTGTTTATTTCCATAATTCCATTCAAAAAGTTAAAATTGCATAGATTATAGATTCAGGGCCAACAATTTAAACCATTACAAGTATTTATTTGTTTATTTTTACATAATTTGGGCTTCCAGCTCATAAAACCCATGAAATCAGGAATTTAAAAAATACTGTGAAGAAATTAGCCCAAATTTTCCAGGCCATTAATGTTTTAAACTGAGTGTCACGCAATTTAATGACACCTGGGGAAACCTGTGCAGGTGCTTTGAGTTTAGTAGATGATTAGTGTGTCAGTTTGGTTCAATTGTCTCAGTTGAGTTCAATATGGGGAAGACTGCAGACTTGACAACTGGCCAGAGGACCATCATTGATAACTTCCATAGGGTGGGTAAGCCACAAAGGTTCATAGCTAAAGAGGCTGGCTGTTCAGAGTGCTGTGTCTTAGCATATCAATGGAAAGTCTAGTGGAACGACAAAATGTGGCAGGAGAAGATGCACCAGCAAAAGAGATGACCGTGGGCTTCAGCGGATTATCAAACAGAGAATATTAAAGAACCTAGCAGAGATCCAGAAAGCGTGCAATGAGGCAGGAGTCACAGCTTCAATCAGAATCAGAATCAGAATCATCTTTATTTGCCAAGTATGTCCAAAACACACAAGGAATTTGTCTCCGGTAGTTGGAGCCGCTCTAGTACAACAGACAGTCAATTTACAGAACACTTTGGGGACATCAAGACATTGACAAAAAACAATTGTGCAAAAAGATGCAGAGTCCTCTAGCACTTAGAGCAGTTCGAACGACTAATATTGCAATAGTCCAGTGCAATGACCATTGTGCAAAGGGCGGTGAGACTTCAAGGAGTGTATGCGGTTTAAAGTGACGAGTAGTGCGATCATCTGGGACAATGTTGGTTGTGCAAATGTTACAGATACTCCTCAATCAGTGTGCAAATGGACCAGATGCTACTCTGGCATGAGTGGCCAGTATATGCAAATAGTGCAGCATGGCGAGACAACTACAGTGAGTGCACGAGTAATACATAATTGGCCCCACAGAAATGTGACAACGAACTCAAGTCAAAAAATTGCCAGCTTGTTGTAATGGAATTATAGGTTAGGTGTTTAAGAAGTTGATCGCAAGAGGGAAGAAGCTGTTGGAATGTCTACTAGTTCTAGTTTGCGTTGATCGGTAGCGCCTACCTGAGGGAAGGAGCTGGAAGAGCCGGTGCAGACGGTCCGAGAGGATTTTGCACGCCCTTGTCTTAGTTCTGGCAGCGTGCAAGTCCTCAATGGTGGGTAGGGGGGTACCGACAATCCTTTCAGCAGTTTTGATTGTCCGTTGCAGTCGGAGTTTGTCCTTTTTTGTAGCAGCACCAAACCAGACTGTGATGGAAGAACACAGGACTGATTCGATGACCGCTGTGTAGAACTGTCTCAAAAACCACCACATTCAGACGCATCCGGGAGATGGGCTTCAACGGTCAGGTTCCTCGGGTCATGCCACTTCTGAGCCTGAGCCAACGTAGGAAGCGTCTCAACTGGGCCAAGCAGAAGAAGGACTGGACTGTCGGCCAGTGCTCCGAGGTCCTCTTTTCCGATAAAAGTAAAGTGTGCCTTTCATTCGGGAATCAAGGTCCAAGGCTTTCAACTCTGCTTTCTTAAATCCAAGGTCACAGCAACAGTCTACCAGAATGTTTTAGAGGACTTCATGATTCCTTCTGCTGAGGATCTGTATGGAGATGCAGATTTCATCTTCCAGCAGGACTTGGACCCTGCCCATACACCAGAATCACCAAAACCTGGTTTGATGCCCATGCCGTCACAGTGCTTGACTGGCCAGCCAACTCGTCGAATCTACACCCCATTGATAATCTATGGGGTATTATCAAGAGGGAAATGAGGGGCACCAGACCCAAAAACAAAGAAGCCCAAATACAAAGAAGAACTGACAGCAAGCATCAAGGAAATCTGGGCCTTCATAACTCCCAGGCAATACCACAGGCAGATTGATTCAATCTCACGGCGCATCGAGGCATCGTGTTTAAGCAAAGGGATTCCCAACCAAGTATTGAAGATTAACATATTGTTTTGAAAGTACCATATTTTGATTGATTTAATGTGACCCTAATTTCTTTCTTTTTTTGTCCTACAAAAACTGAGAAGTAAATGGCGATTTCTTCACAGTATTACAATTTTTTGAATTCCTGATTTTGTGGGGTTTATGAGCTGGAAGAACAAACTATGTAAAAATAAACAAATAAATACTTGAAATTGTTTAAATTGTGTGCCCTGAATCTATAATCTATGAAGATTTAACTCTTTGAATGGAATTATGGAAATAAATATTTCCAAGATATTCAAATTTTTTTGGAAAGGGTCTGTATACATACAATTTACAAGGTTTTTGAGATGTGATTTTAAATTTTTTGCTTTGACTTGTGAATGCAAACTTGAAATATGAGCGCTGCACGGTGGCAGTTCAACTCCACAATAAGAAGCAGTTTGGCAAATAGTGAACATTTAATCAAAAAGAGGTTTCAATCTGCTTCATGCCACTTCAAATTGAGTTTACTGGCAAACTAAACAAAACAAACACAAATGCACACCACAATTTCCAGATTTGTATCTTCTCAAAAATTTGGAAACAATATCATTTCCATTCCACTTTACAATTATGTGATACTTTTTGTTTGTCGATCACATAAAATATAAAAAAAAAACTTAGGTTTGTGGTTGTAGGTGGCAAGGTGTAAAAGGTTCAAGGGAATGAATATGAATACAATAATAATATGAATACTTTTTCAAGGCACTGTATTTTATTAACAGGGGTTAACCTAGACACTTAATTGTTAAACTGTTACATTGCCAGTACAATTAATGGCAACACTGAGACAGGGTTTGTCGTTGGAAAAGGTCAAATGTAAATGATTTTTTTGGGAACAATTTGTTTTGAAATGAAATCAAATTGGAAGGCGACCGATTTTACTCAATAGATTATTGTGATAACATTGCAGGTTGCATTTTAGTTTTATACCTCTAAAATTAATGTAAGCCTTGTAGCTTACAAAGTTTCTCCCAAAAAAAATTTAAATAGTGCCATCTTGTAGAGCTAGCTGCAAGCACAATATCTACACAAAGTTTGGCTCTGTAAAAACAACATTAAAAAGCAACATCAAATGTTTATCAAGTAGGAGCTGGAAATGTCAATTTGTTTGAAAGGCTAAAAACTGATCCATTCAAATACAAGCATTACAGGTGTGGTTTATTTTTTGCGCACTTGTTTCTTTTGTTTTGCAGTGAAAAAATGGTGCAGTGGATTTTGAATCATTCAACCAACCGAGGGGTAATAAACGCGCTTAGTTGTAGACAGTACAGGAATGTACAGATCCCAGATAGTCTGTGATAATCAGGAGACAGAATTCATCCACTTGTCAGAGGATTTGAGATGGTGCTCAACACTCGCACCCTAGATACAAGAACATGAAATGAGAGGAGGATGACGTAGAAGGAAGCAGAAGTAGACAAAGAGAAACTGACATCAGAAAGAAGAAAACAACATACTGTATGTAAAGATGGGCTTTCTGATGAGAGAGCAGAATACCGCCTTTCAACAGATGGAGTAAGTATGACGGCAAATTGCAATGCTTAGGCAGTACAAAAAGGCTGGAAAGTGGGTGGAAATCAGTCTACAGTGGTAGACGAAAACCTGAAATCTGCAGCTAGACGAGAGATAAATGGAGGATAGAGTGCTGAGAAAATACTAAGGAGGGATGATGAAAACGACAAGACAAGAGAGCGATGATTGGGAATAGAGCCGTAAAGCAACGTGAGCGAGAAAAGGAGAGGGAGGAAAGAAGGTGTAGAGGCTGGCAACTGCAAAGAAATTGTTGATGATGAGAGGCTGAAAGGGGAAGGAGGAGGAGAGGAAAATTACAGTAGAGACAGCAGCTCAATAAAGGACAACTAGAAGGAAAAACAGCAGGTTCGCTGGACAATCATGACTGCTCACACTAAGCTTTAGGTTGTATAGTCACATTTTCACGAGACTACAGTATATCTTTTAGTCAGACCTCATATTGACAAGTATAGAATAAATAAATCACATTCACGCGCTTGTACGTAAATCGCACACTGTACTCACTTCTTTAGCCAGCCGCTGCCACAGATTTTTCTTTTCCTTTGTCTGTTTGATGGATTGATTGACAAACTGTTGGAAATGATGGCAATCGTCCATTCAAGCATCAGAGATCAAGTCACTTTAAAACAAGGGTGGGCAATTAATTTTCTAAAGGGACCACATGAGAACCTAGAACGGTTGTTGAGGGCCACACCAACATGTTAAACGCAATTGTGTTTCATATTAATTTATTTATGTAAAGCATTAACTTGTTTTACAAATCCCAATTCCAATGAAGTTGGGACGTTGTGTAAAATGTACACGCGTGGACAAAATGGTTGGTAACCCTCTGTTAGTGAAAGAAAAACCCACAGTGGTCACAGAAATTAGTTGAATCTGACAATAATGTCCCGATCCAATCTTTGATATTGGAAATCTGTCCAATGTCATCAAAAGAGTATCGGATCGGACTGGATCTAAAATCTTGTTACCACTCTAATATAAGCAGTCAATTCCATGCTCCGCTCCAGCACTTTTATCCAGCAGCGCCCGGAAGGCATGCAGACCCCACGTGATCACAACACGTTGCTAAGGTGCGAACATTGTAGCAAGCACAAAGAGTGAATGTTGGTTGCTTAGTCGTTTATTGACACTCCAGTTCAAGTTCACTGTAAAATTAAACTCACATAAAATGATTACACCTATTGAATGTTCAAATACATCACAGCCTTTGTTTCTTTCTTCGATTTTGTTCACAAAGATCGCTACCTTAAACCT
Organism: Phycodurus eques; assembly: GCF_024500275.1. Taxonomy (NCBI): domain Eukaryota; kingdom Metazoa; phylum Chordata; class Actinopteri; order Syngnathiformes; family Syngnathidae; genus Phycodurus; species Phycodurus eques. The sequence goes on along the minus strand of NC_084526.1, from coordinate 33,812,244 downwards.
AACACACAATGAATGAAAACCACCTTTGACGAGCTAACGGAAATTAGCATTGAGTTTGCAGCAGTTTCTCTCAAAATTACGAATATTGGTACACAAACGATGTATAACCACACAATAACAGGCAATATAAAGATAGTCTCTGGCAAATATTCTTCAAACTGTGAGAAATAATTTATAATAACAATATTCGATCGTTAATTCTTCTACTTTGTTACTGCAAGTGTGTATTTCATTGCGTGTATCACACTGCCCCTCAGAGGCCAAGATGTACACAGCAGGAACAGCCGCATATGTAGAGAAAGCAAATGTTGTTCCCGCCACATACTGACAGTAAAAAATAACTGAATTGAACTTTGTTATTTTGCACTTTAAATGTATAATTTGTATTTATTATTTTTCAGTTTTCTAATTAGTTTTTTTTATCTAATCTATTCAAATGTAGAATATGATAATGAACTTAAGCTGTGGTTATGTTGCAATTTAAATATTTCTAATTTTTATTGAAGTTTTTTTTTCAGGATTTCCTAAAACAACCCCAATTCCAATGAAGTTGGGACGTTGTGTTAAAGAAATAAAATCAGAATACAATGATTTGCAAATCATGTTCAACCTATATTTAATTCGATAAACCTATATTTAATTGGATTATATATATGTATATATATATATATAAAATAATAATAATATATTGTATATATATGCGATCACCGATCAGTTTAAAAAAACGATAACCGATCCGATCACAAGATGGAGGAATGTGTCCAGTTAAATGACCTGTTCGTTTACTGTATATACTTGTGTACTTAATTGCTCAAAAAATTATATCTACAATAAATAATGTATCTTTGTTCATCTATTTATGCCAGTGAAGCAGAGTGACAGAGAACAAATGAATGGTCTTCTATTAGATGGCAGGAAATAAAGACAGTAATTAATGTATCCACTTTTTGTGAATTTTTTGTTTTTCGGTGTGCCATGAGATTTTTCAATTGTAAAATATGTTCCTTGGCTCCATAAAGGTTGGAAATCACTCCTCTAGTCAGATCGTGTATTCTTCGTGCCTTCAAAGATCGTGAAATCACCTATGGCATCGGGCCACGCACCACCTGGAGCACTCTGACACGTGACCTCCTCACAGACCTAAGGAAAGGTGTTGGTTTATCTAACACCAAGGCTGTGAAAGCCACTAAGGTTAGTGTGCTGCTGACGCTGCTCATTGTTGTTCTGACTCTGTCACACTTCTATTGTAGTGACAGGAAGCTACAGTTGTGCTGACCAGCAAATACATTTGCACTTCATGTAAAGCTAAGCCATAGAAAATACAGTGGAACCTCTACCTCCATTTTGTTTATTTTTCATTTGGAGGAATATTATCCAATGATAAATCATGGTAAAAGGATACATCCGATTTAGGGGCAAGCTACTGCCATTATAAAACCTTTATTAAGTCTACAGCCAATGTTTTGATTAGGCTTTACACGATCAAGATTTTTGGGACCGATCAGCAAGTTTAAAAAACCGATAACCACTCACCGATCCGATCACAAGATGGAGGAATGTGTCTATTTAAATGACCTGTTCATTTACTGTATATACTTGTGTACTTAATTGCTCAAAAAATTATATTTATAATAAATAATGTATCTTTGTTCCTCTATTTATGCCAGTGAGCCATAGTGACAAACAGAAGTTTGTTGGTGTGGTGTAAAATATGTTGCTTGGCTCCATAAAGGTTGGAAAGCACTGCTCTAGTCATATCGTGTATTCTCATCAGTCAGGTCACACCAACATTACAACATGACAGAAATAATGGGTGCCAACTTACAGAAATTAAATTACTTTATTGTAATTAAATGACTTCACCCATACCGTAACTTTAGAGCATGATTCGACAGAACGGAGACATGTTCACGTAAAACAGTCAGTGCTCGCTTTAG
>NC_084526.1:33802807-33805307 GCF_024500275.1 Phycodurus eques | reverse complement strand
ATCAAAATGAAAGTAGATCCCTGCAAACAGCCTTACCTTCCACTCCACTTATGCACTTCACTCGGTCACGGACCTCCACATTGTAGCCCTCAAATGACATAAAGACTCCATTTGGGTGATAGGGCTCCCGTTGTGCGTAAACCTTTGAGTAACTATGCTGAAACTCAAAGCGATCATAGCCATCATACTGCACCACTTTTCCATACACGTCAAAGTATTTTTCCATCCAACTGAAGGGCATATAGATCTCTCCACCCTCACGTCTGCCTTTGACTGTAGATTCATCATTGATCAGGCAGTCAATTTCCTCATACTTGTTTCCACCAACAACAGGTGGGGGTTCTGGAGGTTGTGGAGGGTGTTGTGGGCTGCTCAAGCTAGCATCCCCCTCCTTGGGACTTGGTGCCACCAAAGCAGCTTGAGGCAAAAAGCGTAGGGAGGTGTTACGAGAGCAGCGATTCCACAGCAACACAGTGATGAGCGTGAAAAGGGCGCAGATGACAATGAGGGTCTTATAATTGACTCGAGCAGCCAGGCAACGCATGGTTACAACCACCCTAAAAGAAGAACAAAAATTGTGTATTAAATAACACTGGAAACAAATATGAGATTTTGTTGGTTCCACATAACAAATATTTAAGGTACAGGCTTAAGTATGCTAACAGCCAACAATGCAGTCTGCTGCAATATATGAAATAGGAACAGTATCTGTCAAAATACATTTAACTGAATCCTTCTAAAATTGAGAACAAGGACCATGTATATATTTACATGTTCTTTTCAGTAGACTGGATCAATAGTCAGACTCAGCATTGTAATTAAAACAGGTCGATTTAGCCTCTTTGAGAGGACTAATCAATCTGGAGACATGGTTTTATATCACTGTAGCATATTGCAGAGCCAACAACAACAAAAATCTATTGCAAACATTCCTCCACCACAATAATTGTAATTTACTGCTATAATTACAGAGGGAGACTAACAAAAAAACATCAAGTTCAGCTTAATATTGATAATAATATGTATAATAATAATAATAATTTGACTTTTCAAGGGACTCAAAGATGCTTTACATTTGCATGCATTATTCATTCACTCCTAGGGTTGGACATGGTTTGAATTTGAGCGATTCCGGTTCCTTCGTTCGATTACGGTTCAAAACGATTCTTGATTCCGATTCTTTAAAGGGACTAGGTCAATAGTTTGCATGGTTTAAGTAAAGGGTGTCTAAATTATTAACATCCATTTTCTTAGCAGAACGCAGCATAGAGTAAAATGAACATTTGACTCGAGTTTCTTTATAACCAGTATCAATATCAAACCTATAACGAAAACGCAATGTGTATGGAACTAACACAGTTGAGTTAATATTATTTAATGTTTCAGCTAAAAGTTAAATATAGCATTGTTAAAATCGTTATTTGGGATTGTTTCATCACGTCAAATGGTTTTATCGTGCAAATTTTAACTCGACTTTGTTTTTTAAGCTTGAAGCCTTTTATTTTGAAGTGTACGCACCAGAAATCAGCATTTTGGCACGAAAAGTAATTTCACACGGCACTGGTGATTTTTTTTTTCTTTTTTTTAAATGGATGGAACCAAAGGCTATGAAACACTGATTCCTTTCCGTACCCACCGATGAGGCACAAGGTTAGTGTTTGTGATACTGTGAGACGTTTATGTGAATTTTGTCACAATTCCTTCTCATGTAGAGTTGCTACGGTGAAGTTTTAGCCCAATGTTAAGCTTTTTTTTTTCTGTCATCGGTTTGAAGACTAAAATAAACGCTAAAAACCATCAGTGCAAAAGTGCAACCAACCGTTTACCTTGTTAGCAGTCTCAATGTTGGCATAGACCTATTTTATTGTTTCACTCACCCAATTGACAGAGTTGACTTCACTGAAGCTCCGCGCGGTGTAGGCTGAGGCTCGGAGCGCGTCAGACGCTACACATCGTGAATGCCTCCTTTGCACAATATAATAATACAATATAATCTTACTCCAAGTGTTGCACTGGTCATTCATTTTAACAAAATGAAGACATTTTTATTCGCCGCCGTTGTGCACAAGCACGTCTTCATGCGCGTTGTTCTTCGTTGGTCTTCGCTGCTTCTTCATTGGTTTTCGCCACTTCTTCGGGGTGGGCGGACTGTAGGCATCGAAACTGGGAACCGAAAGTTTTACATTTTTATGATTCCGGGAGAACCGGAACGTCAGTCCCGGTTCCAATCGCTTCTCGATTCTCAATGCCGAACCCTATTCATTCCACAGTCACACTCTAGTGGTGGTAAGCTTCTTGTGTATGGACAGCTGCCCTCAGACACTCTGATAGAAGCGTGGCTGCCATTCTGTGCCTACGGCCCATCCGACCACCACCACCACCACCAAACATCCAACAAGTTCAATGTCTTGCAGGGACACAACGACAACATAAGAACCGGAGACCCTCTGGTTGCAGGGCGTATACTACCCCTCTGCGCCATGCCGACCCCAAATTTATA